>NC_056741.1:1596706596-1596819096 GCF_019279795.1 Protopterus annectens | reverse complement strand
GTGTGCCAGAGACGAGTGTGCAAAGCCAAAGAAATAACATGATATTGTCATTCCTGTATAGGAGCACCACATGTCTGGGTATTAGTCTATATTTCCTGTGGGAGTGCTTTTCATCATGCGACATAAGTCAGCTTGGAAGTTTGCACTCTAGGATGGATTATCTTAGTTGTGAACTAAACTGCCCCCATGCAGCCTACTTGTTGGGCACTGTTGGTACAGTGTTGAAAGGGCACCTTTACTTCACTCAGTTATTTATTTTCACTTATTTGTTTATTTTGAATTAATTATGTTATCAGTTTATTGGTCTAGAGACTAGTTATTAGATATCCAACTTTCTGATTGCTTTTCAGTTAACACAAGTGGCTATATCATACTTGTTAAAAGGCATATTTTACATAGTTACTTTCTGGGCAAGCCTGATGGCATTTCTTTCTGTTAAGAACTGAAGAAGCCAAGGTCTCAAGGGTATTCGAAGAATCTGTGCCTAGGCATCTCTCTAAAATGTCTTGCCAAGTTAACAGAGGTAGTTTTCTTAATTTATCTGGGATGGTTTTCAATAGAAGGATAGTTACTGTAATTCTTCAGAGTTTGAGATAGTATCATATATACACACAATTGAGACATGAGGTAGATTATGACCAAGGCAGGCATGCCACAGAGTAAATATGTTCTACCGTCAGTGTATGGCACTCAATGCAGACAATCTTAAGTTTCTCAATGTTATTTTAATAAATTGCAGATAATAAGGAAAGCCTCTAACTGCTTGTATAGGAGGGCAATTTTAACGATGCAGTACATAATAGGTTTGCATCATCATCCACCTCACCTTCCACCCCAATTTCTAATGGGGAGTGTAAACTTTAGTTAGTGATCAAAGGCTAGATGACCCCTACAGCTTACAGAAGATAAATTCTGATTATCTTTGGCTGATTTAAATGCAATTTGTGTCCCATGTCTCACTAGTGGCATGCCATTTGAGAAGTAACCATATATGTAAAAATGCTCCTACAGCTGTCTGATATTAAAAAAGTTAGTTGAATGCATAGATATAAGAGCTGCTTGTATTGAAAAGCCCTTGAATGTTGTTTTTCCTTTAGCAACAGTGTGACCTACTACTTAACTCTCAACCCCATAGGGAATGTCACAACATATATTAACTTACTAGGAGTAATTTTAGTAGGGAATTAAAAGTATTGCCCTGGCTGCAAAATCTGAGTTATGCAATATGTTTGCCTCCAGTTAGCTGATCCCAAAGCAGAAACTGGGGTTATAATCAGGGCCATAACTAGGTGGGGTGAAAGGGCAACTGCCCAGGGCACATGCTGTTATAGGGGTGTGATTGACGTAAAGTCCCAGGATTCAAAAAGGATTAGAAAGGAAGCCAGTACTCCAGATGAAGTTTAATGGCTCACTTCTTCCTTAAAGGTGTACTCCTAGGCACTCCACTTCCCTTCGTAACAATAAAATACTCAATTAAGGGTGTGGTCTAACTCACTTAGGCCCAAGTGTCACTAAAATCACCACAGACATATGTATATACCTTCATATGTTTAATCATTGAAACTTCCACTAGACTACTTATGAAGAGCGCTTTGAAATTTCCATGCTATGGGGGGAAAACTCTCTTGATACACGCTGTTCAAATCTTTAAATGTGAGTCCAAATGGTCAAAGATATATTGTGGTCAGAGTATATGCCTAGGTACTTGAAATGATATGCCATTTCAAGGCAAAACAACTAGCATCAGACACATGCTATCTATTTTTACCAGGTAAATGAAATGGTTCTTGGACCTTTTTCACATCCTGGGTCATTAAGACAAATACAGTTATTCATAATAATAATTATACACTAAAGTACAAGCAGCACTTTTGAAGGCAATTAACTTACATACAGTAAACCTTAAACTGTAAAAGTCATGTTCATAACATTAGGTATTGTCCTTATAAACATAGAAAGTTGATAGAATAAGTTTTTGCATTAAAGTGCAATTTATGAAAGATATTAAGTCTGAAACTCAAATGTCTGTCATTTAGTGACTTTCAGTTCTCAAAGATTTTTCAGAAAACCACAAATGTTATGAGGAACAGGCCAAAAATGAGAAGAAAGTCTGAATATTCTTTTTTGAGAATCTGGACAGTTGATGGATTACATTAATTTCACTCAATCACAGAACAGTTTTCCAGAAAAACATCACCGCTAATAGTCGAATTACAGGTGGCTGAGGGGTAGAGATGTCAAATTAAAGGAACAGGGTAGATATTCACACTTTTTCATTTTTTTTTTCTTTTATTGTAACATTTGCAAGCAGCCCAAAACCACCAAGTGCAGAAGAGTCTAAACAAACACAAACATTTACCTGTTTGTACATTTTTGCAGGAGCACAAGCCCCCCCTGCACCCCCACACCACCTGCAAATTATATATACCAACTCAAAGATTGCAGTACAGTGAGGAAAAGGGTAAATTTCCAGATCCTCACTGTACCGCGATCTCCACTCAAAAGCTTCAGCAGCATACTTTGTAACGACTTCACATGAATGACACGCTTCATCTATTTAAATTCAATCAGTGATAACTGGTGCGACATTTTGAACATTCAATTAAGTGCATTTGATCAAATGAAAACCAACTAAATGCATTTCTGCAAAATGAATGTAAACCCAGATGATATGTATGCTGAAGACATTACAATGAAATATGTCAATGCAACCTTCTAAATCCTCCTGCTAGGCAACATATCATGGCCTGCAGGTAGAAATGTATATAAAGTTTTACAACAACTGGTGTTTCTAGTCTTGTTTTTTTTTTCAAAATGTTATCCAAGAGTGACCTTCCTCTCCAATCTAAGGCATCACGGATTATGATTCTGCTTAACTTGGAAAAAAACAAAACTATTGTGAGTGATTTTTGGACAATAGTTGGTAGAGACAAATCCTTTACAGGGCTGTGAGACAGAGTAGCTTTGTTGAAATGTGCAGATTGAACAATTACAGGGGATCCCACTGATATTTCAGGCAGCCTCCCCAGGCACTATGCCAGCAGTATCTGTAAATTTGAAAAGGTATTTCATTCTCTTTGTTGGGAATATCTATAGGTGATTATTTAGGAGTGTAGCATGCCATATTTCCTTGCTTTCTGCAATTAGGGTAATTTCAGCATTATAAAATGCCCCTTGAGCTATTTTACTTATAAAAATCAAGTCTAGTATTCCCCATATCTATAGAATAAAGGCACTTACCAAAGCCAACCTTTCTCCCCTGCTCTGCTGTAGTTGAATGAAGACTAAGTTTTTTTGTTGTTGCTAAAGATATTAGAAGAAGGAGTTACATTCCCATGCAGGTCAAGTCTTTGTAGTGCATGAAGTACTATAATAATCCTCCAAAATTGGGAAGGGGGTAGAGATAAGCTTGTCAAGCACTCCCTAAAAGCACCGTTAAGAACAAGTATCAAACTAGCAATTAGTGCTGTCCACTAAAGAACAGTAGCAGAATGTAAAATGGCTTCCCTCTCTCACACTTTATAAACAAAGTGTGGCAGAATGAATGCCCAACAGCTTTCAAAGCAGATGGTTCTTCAGAGAGACACTTTCTGCCAGTGCAGTCCATTTGTCAGCACTGAATATGACCAACTTTCAGAGTTTAAAAGCTGGTAAAACACTGAAGTACTCCCTATACTTTTCTTCTCTTCATCTGTTAATGGTAGTACCTGGAGCAGATAAAGCTCCATGCACAGCAAAAAAAATTATGAGTGGGTCTCACTGGTCATACCCCTTACATGTTCTTGACACATATGTCAATTAACCTTTAGAGCTTCACTTTCAAGCTGAATTTCTGGGCATTATGATTTACTCCATCTACTTCATCAGATTTCCCCAGGGATATAGTACAGCACAGACAAAAACATTAAGTATAAGCAAACAGACTGAGGGGGAGGAGGTGCAAACACATGAAGGGGAGCAATGGACAGATGCAGAAAGAGGGAGAGTGGCTGATGGGGAGGACTTAGTGACAGAGTAGGAGTGAGGTACTGAGTGACTGTCTAACCATCCAGAGGAGAACCTGCCCAGAGGCTACTCACTTCCATGGTGGATATCAGCAGCCGCTATCTATGCTGGTCTGATAGTCAGAACTAGACAGTACTACAACACCATCAGCCTTACAAGAAGGATCTTCTGTGTCCCTTGGATAACTACCACTTTACCTGTACTAGGTAACCCAGGGGACTGTTCTATGCCACTCTTAGATAAGCTATCTTCAGCCACCCTTAAGCAGTAGCAGTGGAGGCCAGCAGCACACCACCAGGCATTTTCAGCAGGGAGGAGACATTCATTCCCCCGCTGAGAGGCAGGTTTTGTGACCACTGCTGATCCAGCACCAGGCAGAGACGAAGTAGACACACCTGCTTTGTATCCTCCACAATCAAGCAAATCAAAAGAGGAGACAGAAAAAAAAAATACAAGACATTAGGACACGTGCGTATTTCATTTTTACATGACACAGTGGGCATGATATACATACTTATCACCTGGGCAGATTAGACATTTCCTTAGACAGATCTCCATCTTGTAAAATAAAACAAGGTACTAGTTAGTACAATGTGCTGCTGCCAATAAAAGACATGGAAAGCAGCAGAAAATAGCTAGCACATACACACACACACACACACACACACACACACTACAAATACACACAGACAAACACACACACACGCACACACTTTGTAAATACACACACACACACACACACACACACACACACACACACACACACACACACTTACAGTGCAAATGATGGGTCACTCTCCCTAACTCCTCCACTAACCTCTACCTCCCACAGGTTTAACAAATGGAATGGCACCTCCACAGGTCAATATAACAATGTCAGAACTGCTTCCATAATGGGAGACAATAGTAACATATCAAGCTAGTGCCATGCATCGATCTCATATAATAAAACCATTATAATGGCCCAGCAGACACACGTCTTAGACACTATGCAGATTTTTTACCCCTGGCTGCAACAGGCAGGAGTCCTGATAAACCCATCACCTGAAGAGGTGACAGTCACTTGACAGGTGAGAGCAAGAACAAAACTCTAGCTCTGTGCACATGGCTTCATGTTATAGCTACCATGTGATGCACATCTTCAGGCACCAACAGTTGGTAATGGAAAGAATCCTTAGTGCAGGCTGTTAGTGATGCATGCACCACTGCATCTGTGCACAAGCACTGTGTGAACATTTTCTTGTGTCCCAGAACAGGGATAGAGGAGCATGGTATTTCTGACTGGGAGTGATAGCAAAATGTTTTATGACAGGGATTCATAATCAACAGCAGGCTAGGAGGCCTGTTACATCATGATATAAAGCATGGGCTCCATATTGCAGGAGATCACACTAAGATGAGCAAGCTAGGAATAGGATTCCATGGAGAAAATAGTTTCCTGCAATATTAGCAGACTAAAAGAAGATAAAACGTGCATGCTCAGTAAAATGTTAGGTACATTGTGCATGAAGAGAACAGAAGCAGATAGGAATCAGTTGGATGTATGAGGTAATGTAGCATAAGGGCATAATGGGTTACCTGGGTTGGGGTCACTATTATGGAAAACATAACATGAAAGCTTAACATGTTACAATCCAGCTGGAGGGGAGATGTCACCATAATAGATGACGTAGCACAAGGACATGACTGGCTAATATCCATAGGTTCATAGGTGTTTACTAGGTTAACGACGGCAAGGGCCTTTATAAGCCTAGCCATGCATCCCAAATCTCTGACGAGTTCTGATACCCTTGATAAGTGTAAGCATGTGCCTGGGAGATGAACCATTTACAGGTTACCTGCTTGCATCAGAGGCATAGGGGCCAAACCAGGGATGAATTTCTGGTTTCCCATCCAATTGTCCAAGTTGCACTTGAATTAGATTAGGGAGGAACTCTGCTTCACATGGATGGGGAGCCTGTTCCATAGATGGGGTAGGGACTTCCACTGACAGTTACCATAGCACATAGACCACACCTGTAAGTCAAAAGATGCCTGCCGCTCATAGAGGCAAAGAAAGCTGCTACCACACCATAGCAGAGATAAGTGTACTGCATAATCTGTGTGTCAGGGACTGCAACCATTACAGAGACTGGGAGAAGAACGGCATCCAATGCAGGAGAGATCTGACATATAGGGTGGGGTTCTTTTAAAGTGTGTTGAAAAGCTTTTATACATCTCTATTAGCCAAGACTATTGCTTGGTTTTCTGAAACCATT
Organism: Protopterus annectens; assembly: GCF_019279795.1. Taxonomy (NCBI): domain Eukaryota; kingdom Metazoa; phylum Chordata; order Ceratodontiformes; family Protopteridae; genus Protopterus; species Protopterus annectens. The sequence continues at coordinate 1,596,812,833 of NC_056741.1, read as the reverse complement.
TCACATGAAAAGGAACAAAACTTAATAACTACAGCTTTGTTTCTACATACTGTGTAAAATGCATATTCCTTCACATATAAACACATTTTAGTCTGCCAGAATTATAAAGATCAAATGAACTGACCTTATCCTTGATTTTGTAATAAAAACATAGTTCTGGTTAAGAGATTATATATGCTTCTAGCGCTATAATTCATCAGAAAGGGACCATTATTTAAGTGCTGTTGTGATACTAGTCTGGATGCATCTGGCATAGCCACTAATAGAATACAAGAGGTCTTTCAGTTACTGTATAGTAATAAAAATAAAGCATCTCAGGAAAAATAAAGTGAATGCACATGTCTTACTTTAAGGAACAGTTTTTCAGTTGTCATGAGAAATTACCACTGTTCGTTGTTTACTGACAAAAAGGGGTTTATGTAAGACTGGCAAAACAATCCATGATAAGCCATTCTGGGAATTAATAGCATTAAATGTTTCTTTGGGGGATATAATTACAAGAAATTCTATCTTCTAATTTGCAGCAAATATTAACTCCAGGCATAGAGACAATTATGGGTCTTGCAGCCTTTTTTCATTCTTAAGTAAGAAGACTCCATTTACAGGTCATTTGAATGCGTGACTGCTTAAAACTTAGGAAAACAGCTTGATAATATGTTTACAAGTGAACCAAGAATATAATCTTAAGTATGGGTTAATAGTTAAAAAAACATCCACAGTGACTCATCTGATGAGTTTAAATTCAATATCTTTGAAGCTTGCTGGAAACTACCACTTAAAGGTAGGATGCATTTAAGGAATTCTAAATATACTAAAGAAAGGGATCATTGCTATATCAGGCACAGCCAAACACAGCATCTTGAATTTGTGAATTTGACTTTTACTTCATCACTTCCCATCTTCAACTAATTACCAGATTTCTTGACTTTGTTGTCCAGTATCTGAATATTTATCCTGAAGTCTGTCATGGGTCTGTACCACCATCTGATGAAGAAACATCTCAAGTCTCCCCTGCATTATCTGCCCTCCAGTTGCCACATATGTCCTTTTCCCCCTCCTCTGTTATTATTTAGTAAGTGAACCCCTCCCTTAAGCACAAACAATAAGGTCTGCATGCATCATGCCACCAGGTACCTTATTTTTTTCTACAGTACACCTGCCCAGTGTCTTCTGCCTTTCTGATTTAAGGTGCACCCTCCTTTGCCATTTTATAGAACCTACTGCTCATATCGTCTCTCATTATCTTCAAAGGAATTAGGGATGCTTCCCTTATTTCCCTAATTTCTATAGAGGGTAAAGTTGGTGATGGACTTTCACAGCAGACTCCTACTTTATTAAGAGTCATGGCTTCTTTTTCCAGCTGTCATTTTTATGTCCATCCACACAGAGCTGCTACATATTCTCAGACTTTCACTCCCTCCACCTATATACTGACTTAGTCAGTTACCTTAAGGTATTCACAAGAGAGAGTGACTTCATGTGCACTTCTCATCCATTATCCTGGTTCAGTCCTACTAGTCAGTTACCAGGCTACACTGTGTCAATGAGAATGTGACAAGTTGGTCCCTACATATCCTATCCCCTAGACATAGTCACATTAATTGGCTATCAGGCATGGAACTGCTAATTGAACCTGGACGTTACTGCCATCTGAGGCAGTAGTACTTTCCCTGTGCCAGTTGACTGGCCATCTTTGGCAGCAGTGTCATAAGCGAGTCACAGTTAGGACACTTCACAGTACTTCTAAGATGTATTTAGGGCACTTCTGGAATATGTTCACAAAGCATGTCTTTATTTGGGTCACCTTTAAAATCTCGAACTTGCGTTTGCCCGAAACGGAATCCGACGGGACGAGAATACCGAAAACGCAGATGACCGAAAAGGTGAGAACCCGACGGACTCGGTAAGTGTGCGATCGAGTGAGGGATTTAGTGTTAGGGAGCGGACAGGTAAGTGTGCGATAGTGAGGGACTGTGGGTTAGGGGTGGGTTAAGTGAGTTAGGGTTAGGGTGCAGGTAGGGTGTGTGCGATGGTGAGGGACTGTGGGTTAGGGGTGGGTTAAGTGAGTTAGGGTTAGGGTGCAGGTAGGGTGTGTGTGCGATGGTGAGGGACTGTGGGTTAGGGGTGGGTTAAGTGAGTTAGGGTTAGGGTGCAGGTAGGGTGTGTGTGCGATGGTGAGGGACTGTGGGTTAGGGGTGGGTTAAGTGAGTTAGGGTTAGGGTGCAGGTAGGGTGTGTGTGCGATGGTGAGAGACTGTGGGTTAGGGGTGGGTTAAGTGAGTTAGGGTTAGGGTGCAGGTAGGGTGTGTGTGCGATGGTGAGGGACTGTGGGTTAGGGGTGGGTTAAGTGAGTTAGGGTTAGAGTGCAGGTAGGGTGTGTGTGCGATGGTGAGGGACTGTGGGTTAGGGGTGGGTTAAGTGAGTTAGGGTTAGGGTGCAGGTAGGGTGTGTGTGCAATAGCGAGGGACTGTGGGTTTAGGGGTGGGTAAGTGAGTTAGGGTTAGGGTGCAGGTAGGGTAAGTGTGCGGAAGTGTCGGACCTTAGGGTTAGGGTTTGGGTTAGGGATAGTGCATATGTTATGTAGTGTACTGTGTTGTTTACGTGTAGTGTGTTGGTGTAATGGTTTTCGGTGTTTTGCGTTGTCGGCGTTTTTTGTTGTCGGTCTTTTCGTGTCGGTCATTAGTGTGTCGGGCAAACGCGGTTTCGAGGTTTTAAAGGTGATCCCTTTATTTACAGGTACAGCTTCAGCAACTGGAGACATCTTCCAAAAAGGATTAGAAAGGAAGCCAGTACTCCAGATGAAGTTTAATGGCTCACTTCTTCCTTAAAGGTGTAATCCTAGGCACTCCACTTCTCTTCATAACAATAAAATACTCAGTTAAGGGCTGTGGTCTAACTCACTTAGGCCCAAGTGTCACTAAAATCACCACAGACATATGTATATACCTTCATATGTTTAATCATTGAAACTTCTACTAGTCTATTTATGAAGAGCTCTTTGAAATTTCCATGCTATGGGGGGAAAACTCTCTTGATACACGCTGTTCAAATCTTTAAATGTGAGTCCAAATGGTCAAAGATATATTGTGGTCAGAGTATATGCCTAGATGCTTGAAATGATATGCCATTTCAAGGCAAAACAACTAGCATCAGACACATGCTATCTATTTTTACCAGGTAAGTGAAATGGTCATGGAACTTTTTGACATCCTGGGTCATTAAGACAAATACATCTATTTATAATAATAATTATACACTAAAGTACAAGCAGCACTTTTGAAGGCAATTAACTTACATACAGTAAACCTTAAACTGTAAAAGTCATGTTCATAACATTATATACTTTACATACTGATTTATGTACCTACCTGCCCACCTATTCATAGCTGAATGAAACAGCAGCAGAGAGAAAACATCTTAAATGAAGGAATCACTGTTTGCACATAGTCATATTCCAGAGCATGGACTCCTCAATCCAAAAAGGAACAAGTACTGATTTTATATATAAAACCCTACTTCTTGCATGCACACAATCCAGCCTCACATACTACAGTTTAACAAACTAGCCAAAAAATTAAAATTCATACACATGTGCAAACATTATTTCTGTTCAATATTCCCTACCCCTTTCAAAATTGAGATTTCGTGTTTCAAACTAGTGTGCCTTCCAAACAGGATTCATAGTGTTAAAATGGTGTTAGACATATTCCATAGTGTACATTATACGATTGTCTGTGCAGATCAGAGAGAGAGGGCAGAAATTTTTCTAAGATAAGATCGCCACCTTTGACAACATGTGAGAACCACCTTCTAAACTGGGTGCAGGGTGCCAAGTTCAAGAAGAAAGGCAAGTTAAAAATGTTAGTGGGGGAGGTAACAGGAAGTTAGACTACATTTTTGGGAACCTATGATAGAAGGGTTAATAACAGCTTTGTCAACAAGTGCCAACCCACAACAGGACTGCCATAATGCAATGTGAGTTTCCCTGATAGAAAAGTTCTACTTTAATTTTCGCTAATACAGCTAAAACCTATTATGGTTTAACATGCAAAAATCTACTGTCCCCAAGCTCTCCGCCAATATTCAGTCTTATAAAAAATAACACTGCACCCCTATGAAAGGGCCCTTCAAAGCACAATGTGGAAGAATAGCTTGTATAAGGTGACTCTACTAGCAACCAAACAGCCTCCAACACCTACAGTCTAATTGCAGTGGCCTCCACACCCCTGACACCCCACTTAACCTTGGTGTTCATATTCTGCCTGCATACTTTCATGCTCCCTCAGGAGTTGGTCAAGGAAGGCTGAAGGTCTCTTGGAATCAGGCCTGACATCACTACTACTGTACAGATCCATCATTGATAAAGCCGTGCACCAGTTCTGAAATGAGGAAAGGGTTACAGAGCAAACTGAATGGAAGTATCAGTAGTCAGGTTTCCTGGAATCAGCAAGGCTCTTGTCTGACAGGAAAATGGGAGAGCTTGGGGGTAGGTCAAAGGCTAAGGAACTGGAGAGATGCATGGTTGAGACAAGTCAGATTTTAGCTAGGTAGTCTTGTGATTTAAAAGGTCTATTCTGAAAGACTTCCCCGCCAAAATATGGCTCTATTCTTGCTCAAACCAAGGATAAACAATATCCCTAAATATAAATAAGTACCTGTTCATACCTTAAACCTTCTTACTCCCCCCTTCTACACTCCCTCTTTTACTTTCAATCTACTTCTGTCCCAGACTGTCTTTCTAAGTATGTCATAATCCTGCTTTGTTTTCCTCTCATTTCATATTGGAATTTCTGTTTGTATTTTAACTTACCTTTAAATTCTCTATAAATTGGCTAAAATTTCTCTAAATATTAAATTATTGACTTACAAACTGTATCCCTTTCTTGATCAATGTTTTCACATTATGTCTAAAGTGATACAATTATTTAAACTGTAGAGGTTTTTGCATTATTTTTGAAGATTGCAAAATTATTGTAGTTAAAATGCTTTTATAGGTTCATAGGTTCATAGATTAGTTTTGCTTTTGTAATATTTTGCAGCTTTTCTCCCAATGTCTTCACTGAAAATGAGCACTTATAAAGTGGGAAGGTGGGTGGGTGGCATAATGGTTAAAGTGTTTACCTTACAGACACAAGGTGCAGGGTTTGATTCTCACATAAGCTAGGCTTAAAATGGCCCTTAAGGGCATTTAGCCTAGAATGAACCTATGAAAGATGTTCCTACTAATCAAATGTAGGTAAGTATATAACTAAATATATCTGCAGATATCTCTCTCAACACACATGGGTCTACTTCAAAGGATAGAAAATTTCAAAACATTGAAGACCAAAGGATTGAAGTTCTGAAATATTGAACCTTACCAAAAAAAAAAAACTAAAACTTCTTCTTTCACATTTTTGCAGGGGGGCTTCTCCCACACTACCCCCTGCTACTTAAATATGCCAACTCTGAGATCACACTACAGTGAAGAGAATGGTAAAGTTCCCATTCCTTACTGTATGGCGATCTCCATTGCCAAGGTTTGATATTTCAAAACTTCGATCGGCTGGTCTTCACAGACCAGTGATTTGATGTTTTGAAATTTCGATATTGTGAAGGACACACACACACACACACACACACACACACACGCACGCACACACGCACACACGCACACACACACACACACACACACACACACACACACACACACACACACACACACACACACATACAAGGAATTGTGGGTTGAGAGACAATGTCAGAAATTAAGGAAATGACTAACAGCACCACAGGGGTCTGCCCTGGCTTCATTATTCTTAACTTGCGATTGTCTGAGACACATTTGAGAGAAAAAGACAAAGTATTTAGCCTATGGAGGAAGTGTCTAGTAAAGGATTTGGAAAGGCTGAATAAATATGAGGAAAAGTTGTCAGCTGAAAATCACTGTATACAAGAAAAAAGCAATGCTCCTAGGCCAGAATGGGCTGGTGTGAATTAAGTAGTGAGAATTGCAGAACTGATGGTGACAGAGCAGGAAGAACATTTGGAAGGTGTTGATAGGATGAAAGAGACAGACAGCTGCCCTGAAATTGTCCATTTTCATTACAACCTTGGCATTCTACCATTTCAAGTATTCAGCAATCAAACTCCTCAGTCTTCATCCTATTTAACCACCTCCCCACTGCCACCTGTTTCATTAGAAATCCTCTGCGCTAAACTGGAGTCAATAGGCTTTGCTGGAGTCTGGATACACCACCTCTAACAGTGCTGTCTTATCAATTACTCCCACAAGCCAAATATGCCTGAATCAGGTTTTATGTGATAGATTCTTTTCACCATGAGAATGTGTTGATAGTTATTCTAGAGTATCTTCACCTAGGAAAGAGACCAGTTCTTAACTCAGCATTGTATACATGCTTTTCCATGCATCAGCTACTATATTTAGTTCAGGGGATTTTGTTTAGCTCTTTTATTCCTGTTCTATAAAACCCCATACTTTTTTCTACTTGGCTAGAGGTACTTCTACAGTCGTCAGTGGTCTGTTAAAAATCTCTGTGAGAGGATGTGCAATCATTGGCTTAAATCTTGATGGGCTTGGCAAGCAACCATCTGGAAGGAGTGACATTCCATCTTAGGAAAGCCAGTTACTTCTCACCCTCCCTCTGTAGCCATGTGTCTATTAACTGCTCTCCTCAATCTGCCCTTCCTTCCTACCAGTGTGAATCTCCCACCTTACTTTACTTCATGAAGATGAAGCATTTTTTGTAACCTCTTTCTGCCTTTGGTCAGTATGGCCAGGTGTTTCTCCCTTCCTGCTCCATACCTAAAGAAATGTATGTCCCTCTTCTTGAACCCTTTGATCCTGCCCCTAATTTGCCTCCTTTTTTTTGTTTCTTATAGCTCTCCAGCACTTAACCTTCTCATGTTGTATGCTCTATCATTTATGTAATTCTCAGCCTCACATTCCCGTGTAGCCACATTGACCTTTTTCTCCACTGCCTTCTTGCCTCTTTCAGACCCTCATCCATAGCCCTGAATACTACATCCCTGACACATTTCCATAACTTGTTTCAACATAGTCTCCCCAGTCCCGTAACTCCTGTTCTACAGTCTCCTCCAGTTCATAATCCTTTTTCTAGAATCCTAAACCATCATCTCTATCCTCGTGTTCTCTAGATTTTGTTTCTTACATGTTTGCACTTCCTCATGCCTTGTCTACACTACAAAGCTGTATGATTAATGTTGGATAACGGTACTTTTAAATGACAACACAAGACCCTATTCACATTGGTCAGGACCAAAAGCAGAGTTCTATCCCTTTTGGTACATTCCCACAGCAGTTGACTAACCTGCACCTCCCCCAAAAAAGTAATAAGACCTCAATAAAACTACAAGACCCTTCACCATTTTAGATGTTTTAATTTCCCAGTCTAAACCCAGCTCAGAATTCCAGTGGTTGTAACTTTGGTCCTCCTACCCTCTCCCCCCTTCACTCTAAATTTCTCCTTCTGTCCTTTGATTCTCATGTGGGATGGCATACTATATCTGATCCACCATTACTCCCCTTCCCCTAGGTTATGATCACAGCTGCAGGTTTCTGACATCCTGTAGCCTGGGGATTCATAAAGAGGATAACTAGGATACTTGTACATGCAGCAGAAACACTAAGAAGGGAATGGAAACAGGTTTATCACTGCAGTCAGTGGTTAGTACATGTGGAGCAAGGATGACTGCACCATCAGCACAGGCAGCAGTAAGTTACAGGCAGGATGTCTGGAAGACCTCAACATGTGGAGGGCAAAGTGGATGATATTAAAAAGAAAAAAGAAGGGCAGACGGAGGATGTAGACTCAGTAAGTGAAAGTCAAGCAGGGAGGGTAGGTAGGTAGTTAGGAAGGAAGGAAAGAGTTTGACCAGGTGCAAGGGAAGTGGTGCACAAGCAATACCTGGAGGAAAACTATGCACTAGAAAAACCATAAAGCCAGGAACTAAGAAAAACCACAAGAAACTGGAACACAGTAGCACTTTATTCGCCTTCAAAGGAATAAATAACAATCACATGTTTCATCTATTTATACTGTGCATAACATAATTAATCAATTAACATAATTAATTACAGAAAAGAAGCTACCAAACTACCAAAAAACTACAAAAAGAATTAAAGAGACATTCCCAATAACAAAATAAATGTGAATTATATAAACTAATACATATAAATCCATATGAAAAAGATATCTAAATAGACAATAACTTACACCTTAAACTTTATAGCAACAGCTAGAAATGATTAAATAATTAAATAGTAAGATTGACCTCCAAATTCATGCCCCTGGGTTTTAGGGTGCCAAATTTTAAAATGAATTCACTCTCCAGCTTTAGTAAATTTTGTAAACAGTTTACCCCATTCTTAAATTTAGGTTTAGCTAAAGCACAGAAAGTTAGTGAATCCATATTACCTCTATGGACTGAATTAAAATGTTCCGAAATGGGACTCTCCAATCTAACATTACGTATATCACCCATGTGTTCTAAAACACGTATTTTAAGTTGGCGTTTAGTTTGGCCAATATAATATTTTGGTGGTTCACAACCACAACCAAGAATATATACCACACCACAAGATTTACAATTAAAACCATCATGGGCGATATATATGACAGTTCCAATTTTGCCAACACACAGCTCATTCAATCCACCAAAAAATTGTTCCATTTTGAAAGCTTTTGAAAGTGTTCTTTGTAAGAAAGTGGAACTTGAGTATGTTTCTTTTCTAAAACAATATATGGTATACAACCTCACTAAAGCTGAATGGCTGGCTTTAAAAAGCATGAAAAATGTGTCTAATAAATATATATTTTGTATTGCAGATAAAGGGGGTAATTGGGTCATCATGGAAAGAAGTCATTTTTTAAAAATGAATTATGATCTTCTATGTGATGATTATACTTATGTGGAGTTATCTAACAATCCAATAAATGAGTACAATTCCTTACTAATGGAGCTTTTGGAAAGGGGCGAAAGGCTAGGTTTCTTAAGTGATAAAGATGTTAGAAGATTATTCATCACGAATCCTAAGGACCCGATTTTTTATGCCTTGCCCAAAATCCACAAAAATATATTGGATCCCCCGGGTTGCCCAATTGTTTCCTGTTGTGGCGGCTTTCTGGAACATATAGGTATATTTTTAGACAGTATACTCAAAGTTGAACTCAAAAATGTTATTTCACACATTAGCAATACAAACCAAATTTGCGAATTGGTCAAAGATTTCATTTGGGACAAAACCTTCTACTGGGCAACTGTTGATGTAAAGGCCCTTTATACTAGCATAAAAACTAGATTTGGGTTTGGAAGCCATAAATAAAATCTTGGGGGAGGGACCACGCACTTCTTTCATCATTGTATTATTGGAGTTTGCACTTACTCACAACTATTTTCTTTTTGAAAAAAAGATTTTCTTACAAAAGGAGGCAATGGGGGCTAATTTTGCCCCCATATGCTATTCTCTTTATGTCATATTTTGAAAATAGTTTTTTGTATACCTTAGATTTTTTTCACAAGAATGTTATTTTATATCGCAGATACATTGATGATTTGATTTTTATTTGCAGGGGTAAAACATCAGAATTTGATGTTTTTGTGGACCAACTTCATCAAAACAAATTTGGTCTGGAATTCACATTTATTGTGAACACACAAACAATTCAATTTTTGGACATCTTATTATATGTGGATGAAAAAGAATCAGTACAGTTTAGGCCCTTTAGAAAGAATACTGCTTCTAATAATTTCTTACATGCAACTAGTGCACATCCTGCTCATCTAATTGAAGCACTTCCTTTTGGTGAATTTAAACGCATCAAAGAACATACTTCAGATAGTACAAGATGGAGGGCAGAATTTTTGAACATTAAAACTAGACTCTTAGCTAGAGGTTATTCCAGAAGCACTATTGATGGAAGTCTTGATAGCCTGTTAGATTCTAATCCACATGTAAATAAGGTTAAAAAAGCAAAAATTCAGAATTTTAGAGAATTTATTTGTAATAAAAATGAAAGTATGTTTTTTGTAACAAAATTCTCTCCTTTTTCATCAATTTTGAAGCATATTGTTGATTTTCTGTGGCCCATTATTTGTAAGAATGAGGATATTGGTCATTTATTCCCCGATCATGTGTCTTTCTCCTATGGAAGGTATCCAAATCTTAAAGAAATCTTGAAATTTAAGTTTGAAAATGCTAATTCTTGTTTGAATCTTAATTTACCACATGGAATGTCGAGTTGTGGCAAATGTAAAATTTGCCATAAGGCTATAAATTTGTCTGGTAGTACGATCAATGGTGTTAAATATATCGCCCATGATGGTTTTAATTGTAAATCTTGTGGCGTGGTATATATTCTTGGTTGTGGTTGTGAACCACCAAAATATTATATTGGCCAAACTAAACGCCAACTTAAAATACGTGTTTTAGAACACATGTAATGTTAGATTGGAGAGTCCCATTTCGGAACATTTTAATTCAGTCCATAGAGGTAATATGGATTCACTAACTTTCTGTGCTTTAGCTAAACCAAAATTTAAGAATGGGGTAAACTGTTTACAAAATTTACTAAAGCTGGAGAGTGAATTCATTTTAAAATTTGGCACCCTAAAACCCAGGGGCATGAATTTGGAGGTCAATCTTACTATTTAATTATTTAATCATTTCTAGCTGTTGCTATAAAGTTTAAGGTGTAACTTATTGTCTATTTAGATATCTTTTTCATATGGATTTATATGTATTAGTTTATATAATTCACATTTATTTTGTTATTGGGAATGTCTCTTTAATTCTTTTTGTAGTTTTTTGGTAGTTTGGTAGCTTCTTTTCTGTAATTAATTATGTTGATTGATTAATTATGTTATGCACAGTATAAATAGATGAAACATGTGATTGTTATTTATTCCATAAAGTGCTACTGTGTTCCAGTTTCTTGTGGTTTTTCTTAGTTAGGAAAACTATGCACTGCAAATAGTGGTCTATGAAGATTAGGTATACACAGATATACTAAAGGTACAAAGGTGTACTATTCAAAGACACATTGCTGTGACATTTGAATGAATCTGCTGTTACGCACATAATTCATAACAAGAGAAAAGAAAATGACATCCTTGTCTGAATACATGCCTTTGATTATTATTTATCCTGAATGTCTGGGATAGTCTCATCAGATGACGACAACTGTATATAGATATGACCTTTAGTTTCACACAGAAGCCTACATACACTGGTCACAGTGCACTTTTCACAGCAGAAATGCCCCCTTTCTATTAATCTGGACACTTGTTATAACGCTACACACTATTCCATTTTCACTGGCATTATTTTCTACCCTTCAGTAGTACTATCTAAACACATCCCACTTCTAAACAAGTTACTTATCTCTCATGGGTGGTGGCAAGAGATTCTTGGGCAGGGGGCAATGGGGGACATATTTTCTTTGTACCACAAAATTAATGGACATTAATAGAAACCAATAGTACTAATAAAAACAGCTAGACAATACTCTGACAAGCAGATGGATTTTGCTACAGGTCAGAGCTTTTTGTCGGAAAAAGCAATTAAATTATGCTGGGGATCTGTTAACTGCCAGGCCTTCAGAATGCATGATGTTTGAGAGGTAATGTGCATTTTAGAATACTTTTCCAACTATATGATGTACTTATCATCACAGGACTTATAATCAGCATTTCAAACGGGGGGGTTACCATTACCTGCCTCCGTACCAAACAATTATTGCTGCTTTGCATACCCAAAATTATATCTGATTTAATTATAAAAACAGAAATTTTATTAATAAGCACATCAAGGATGTATACTAATAAACTGTGCAACACATTTGCTGTTGAAGACCATCAGAAAGATGACGGATTTACTCCATTTTCAGAAAAACAAATGCCCAACCAGCTGTGTTAAAATACAACTTAAACAAAGAACAGCTCAGTGAATATTACACAAGTCTTGCATAAAACAACATAGCATATCTCAGTGAATATTGCACAACTCTTGCAGTAAATATGAGCCACAAAGCATCATAGAAAATGATGAAGTTTGCATCACATGGGATCATCCATTATCAACAGTTCAAAAGATAGATGCTTGAAAACCAGATATAGTGGTCCAGGAAAAGAAGACAAGAGTAGCACTGATCATTGAAATTGCCACTCCGAGTGGCTATAGTGTCCTGCGTACAGAGAGGCATAAAGTTATAGAATATCAGGATTTGCAAGCAGAAACAAGAGTAATGGGGGAGAAACATACCCAGATAGTTCCAACAGTAGTAGGAGCAACAGGTCTGATAAAAAAAGTCTACAATCATAATTAGATATGCCATCAATACATATAACTCCATACGAATTGCAGGAGTCATTACTGGGCATATTGTGGGCATACCTCTCAGCCTCTTAGAGCAAGAAATCTGGACAAAGGCATAAATAAAAGTGGGACAAAGACTCAAAAATAGGGACGATTTTTAAATATTGCTCTTACAAACAGAAAGATGATAGAATACAGGTTTTGCATTAGCATGAATTTTCTGAATGGTATGAAATCTGAAACTCAAATGTCTGTCATTATTTTATAACTTTAGTCTTTAATTATTTGCCACTAATATGCCAGAAAACCACAATTTTATGAAAAATGTACCCAAAATATGAGGCAAAAATCTGGACATTCTGTGAAAATCTGTACAGTTGAGAGGTTTGATTGCGGTTGCTGCGAAACACACTTTTGGCTGACATCAAAGAGTAAAACAATACTCATTTTATGAACTTTAATCATACTTTGACTTAGGAGTGATGTCCATTCCCATCACGGTATTAGAAACCCAAAGGATTTGGAAAAATTAAAAAATAAATAAACAACACAAGTAGAACAGTACTCAGATTTTCATATACTCCTGCTGTTTGCCAATGAATCATGTTCCACCCCCAAGTTTATAAAATATTTCACAGCTCTTAAAGAGCAGAAACAGAGAAAACTGTAGGTACATTTTCATATACTCCTGACATTTGCCAATAAACCATGTACTATTACAGATTCCAAGCTCATTGAATATTAGAGTGAAAAAAAAAAAAAGTGGAATAGTGCTTACATGATTCTGCAGAGGCCTGCTGTTTATCAGTGCAATAAATACTGCATTATATAAATAATTCTGCTGGCTATTGTAAAGTTTTACCCATTAAGTAGAACTGCAGTCTCATTAGGAAAAAAATCAAAGTTCCTTTTCCCTTGCTTTTCTAGGATAGCAAACACTTAGGTTCATAGGTTTATTGGTAGGTACTAGGCTATTGTCCCAAAGGCCTAAGGAAGCCTAGCCAATAAGGTTCCCTGGCTTACGCCAGCCAAGAGAGTTATTTTCCTGTGCCACTGTTGACCAGAGCCACAGAAGTGATCCCCAGGGTGTATTTCCTATTTCCCATCCACTCATCAAGATTTTTCTTGAACAGTGCTAATGAGGAACTTTGCTTGACATAGATGGGTAGCTTGTTCCAGAGTATGGGAAGTCTCGGGGACAGGAATCTATCCCTCCAGCATGTCCTGTTTATTGTGGTGACAAGGTTTAGGTCCCTAGAGCGTGTAGCTCGGAGGGATTGGGATTTCTTTAGGTGTAGCATGTCCAACAGCTCTGGGTTTGACATAGCTTTATATATTAGGCAGAGATCACCTTGGAGTAAGCAATATGCTATGGAGTAAAGCTGGAGTTTTTTGAGACTGTCAGTGTAGGGCATCTGTTTGAGGCCAGTAATCCTCTTTGTGAGGTACTTCTGTGGCCTTTCCAGCTGCTGTAGATGTCTTGTGAGGTACATTCCAAAAGGGGCATTGTACTCTATAATGGGTCTAATGAGTGTCGAGTAGAGGTGAACAATGACCTCTTTTTTCCTGGATGAGAACTCTTTTGTGATGAGGTGTGCCATGTGGAAGGACTTCCTGACTACTGTGACGATGTGATTATCAAAGGAGAGAGAGACTACTGTCCATCTGGGTCCCAAGGTCTCTTATCACGCATTTTGTGTTAAGTAGACTGCTGCCTATGTGGTATTTCATGGGTATGGAGTTTTTACCAAAGGGGATGACAATGCACTTTTTGACATTGAGCTTGAGGCCATGGCTCTGACACCAGGTATCTGTCTCAGTGAGGCCCTTCTGTAGGATGTCCACATCATTTGGAGACTCGACTATGGCTCCTAGTTTGCAGTCATCTGTGAACTTTGTTAGCCAGAGGCCTTCTGTGTTACCCTGTACTTCAGAGAAGTAGATACCAAACAGGTGAGGTCCCAGGACTGAACCCTGTGGTACTCCACTTGTCACTGGTTTGAAGTCAGATTTGGAGTCTGCAACTTTTATAGTGTGGGTTCTGTTAGTGAGCCAGTTGGCAACCCATCTTGTGACATAGGGATTTATACCTAGTTTAATGAGTTTAGCTATAATTCCAAAATGGGGGATGGTGTTGAAAGCCTTGGTGAGGTCAAGATAGGCTGTGTGAACCACCTCACCCTTGTCTACGTTTTTGGTGACTGCCTCAAAGAAGTTGATCAGGTTCAGGAGGCATGATCTGCCATTCACAAACTCAAACTGGGTGGGGTCCAGAGTTTGGAGGTTACCAATGCCTTTGTTTATGAGTTCCATGATGATAAGTTCCATGGCCTTGCAGACCAGGCTCATCGGGCTAATAGGGCTATAGTTCCCAGGATCAGTGGTGGCTCCCCCTTTGTGGCGTGGGATAATTGTTGCTGTGCGCCATTCAGTGGGCACAAAGCCTGATGTGAGGCTATGATTGAACATTGTGCTTAGGTGGGTAGCCAGTCCGTTCTCAAGTTCATGTAAAACACAGCCTGGGATGTTGACTGGTCCCATGGATGTTGTGTTTTTGGCTTTAGAGACTGCAGCTTTTACCTCCATAGTTGTACTTAAGTAAAACTTCTCCATCCTGCCTTGACTAATTACTCAGAGCTTATACTCTGTTTAATGGCACTAAAGCCTCCTCAAGGCATTTCAGTACCTACTCCTCCTTGAATCTCTACCCCTTCTAAATGGTTTAGGGAACAAGATTCCTCAGATGAAGATTTCCTGTCTGGTGAGGGGTGTTTGTCCTATTCTTCACAGATGGCTTTACTTTTGCTTTATGGTTCTGATGCAGAGGAGTCTGTTGACCCTGAGTCTTCTTTCAAGGAATTGTCCTTTGGGGAACAATTGCTAGAATGATGGAATTCTTTAAGTGGGATTCTTCTCAAGTGTCAGATATTCGGAGAAGATATTATAAGTTTCTTCAGGTGGATACTCCTAAACCATCAGCAATTTCTCCTGTGTTGACTGCCCTGTTAGATACTTTCTTTGCTACTTCCAAGTCTCCTGATTCTCAGCCTCCTGTTCTTAAGAAGCTTGAAAGGTTCTACAATGCTCCTGAGGATTGTCATTTTTTATTTGTGCCATTTTGCTGATCCTACTGTGTTGTCAATCTCTCTTCTGACAAACCTTCTAAACTCTTGCCCTCTTCCAAACTTTTGCCTTCTGATTGGATAGCAGAGCAATGGAGAGGATTGTCACGAAAGTTTACACTGCTTTGACTTTAGCCTTTATGGCTATTAATTACCATACCCACATGACCAGGTGTGCTCTGGCCTTGGTAGCTCAGGCTTGTCAGGTTATGTCTGCCCTCCCTGATTCTGATGGCAAATCCTCTGTCTTATTGTTTTTAGGTTCTGCCTCTCGAGTGGCTCACCACTCTATTAAGTGCAGCTATGATGCTGCTGATGCATCTTCTAGGGCCTTGGCTTTTGGATCCGTCATGAGTCTTTATTCTTGGCTTCCTTGCCAGCCCTTCCTGAGGACATTAAGGCCAAGTTGTTGGATGCTCCTTTTGGATAATACTCATCTTTTTGGGACTGCTGCTGCTGAATTCTTTAAGTCTCTTCAAGAGAAAGGCAAAGCCCTGCAAGACCTTAAACATATTTTTGTCTCTGCTATCTCTAAGTTTCAGAGGAATTATCCTTCTAGATCTGCTTTTGTTCACATGCAGCCCCACCAGGGTTCTAAGGACAGGAGGGGTGGGAGGCAGGCCCCCTCTACTAATGCTTTTCCTGTTTCTATGGCCAAGAAGCCTCCCTTGTCTGATAATCCTGCTTCTCTTTGACAATTTGCCCCCCCCCCCGGCCTTTAGACCAGGTTTCTTTGTACCTTCAGCTCTCTCTTTGGCTTCCAAATTGGTGTCTCATCACTTCAGACTCTTGGCTTCTTTCTCTCATCCATCAGGGTTATTAATGGTATGGAACTCTCTCCCTTCTTTTGCTGGGATTCCTCAACCTCCTCAAGAGCAACTTCCTCATTTCCTGGAGGTTCTAGGGTCCCTGTTGAACCAAGGGACCATTTGAGGTGTCTGCCCCCAAGTGGGATGGGGTTTTTATTCCAGGATGTTCCTGGTTCCTCAAAAGGAGGCATTTGAAGACCTATTTTGGATCTCTCTTGGCTCAACACTTTTCTTGAGAGCCCTTCTTTTCAGATGCTTACTTTTCCAACTCTGTTTCCTCTTTTATTACCCCTGGCTTTTCTAGTGTCCTTGGATCTGAAAGATGTTTACCTTCATATCCCTTTTCACCCTCTCTACAGGAAATGTTTACATTTCTCTGACTTCCTCTCATTTTTATTCCTCTTCTTTGCCCTTTGGCCTCTCTACTGCCCCAAGGGTATTCATAAAATGCCTAGCTCCTGTGATTGCCTTTTGCAGGCTCCAAGGCATTCAGATTTTTCCTTATCTAGATGGCCTGTTGCTTCAGGCATCTTCTCCCAGTCTATTGTTGCAGGATCTGCAGTTCACCATCTCTCTTTTTCAGAGTCTGGGGTTTACTGTCAACTTTCAAAAGTCCATCCTATCTCCTTCTCAGGATAATGTGTATCTGGGTTGGAGGATTCAGAAGGTGCCAATGTTGGCCTCTCTTTCATCTCCAAAGGTATTGTCATTGACAGCCTTCTTTCAGTGTCTTCTTCCCTGACTGCCATGCCAGGGAGTGTCTTCAGGCCCCGGGATTCATGACTTCTTCTATTCCAATGCTTCCTCTTACCAGACTGCATATGTGAAAGCTTCAGTGGTACCTCAAGTCAGTTTGGCTGCAGCTTCACCACCCTCTGACTTTCAGAAGGAAATCTAGTGGTGGATTTGACAGTTTACTCTCAACACAGGCAGGCCTTTTTAGCCTCCATTCCCTTCTTAGGAGCTGTTTACCAATGCCTCAGACATGGGGTGGGGGGCATCAAAGAGATGAGAGCTCTGATTCTGGCCCTTTAGACTTTTCAACCCATGTTCTCTAAGGGCCCCTTGAAGGTGTATAAGGACAACACTACAGTGATGTGGTATGTAAACAAGCAGGAGGCAAAAAATCTTACCTCCTTTACAGGATAGCACTTCAGGCTTGAGAAGTGGCTCTCAGTTATTAGTTAACTCTTCAAGCAGTCTACACTCCTTCAGAGCACAACCTTGTGGCAGACTGTCTGAGCAGGTCCAAAACACGGGCTCATGAATGGATGCTTGGGAGAGATGTGTTTCTGGACATTGCCATTGGTGGAGTACTCAGGTAGATCATTTTGCCTCCCCTCTGAACAGGCAGCTTCCTCTCTTCTGTGGCCGTGTGCCATGTAATCTGGCCTAGAAGATGGACTCCTTAGCTTTTCCATGAAAAAGGAGGTTTATTTATGCTTTTCTTCCTCTTCAGCTACTTTCAAGAGTCCTGCAGAAGATTCAGCTGGACTCCCCAAAAATCTTGCTAGTGACTCCCTTTGGGGTGTGACAGCACTGATTCCCCCTCTTAATGTATTTGGCCAGGGACAATCATCACAAGTTACCTCACTGATTGGATCTCCTTGCACAGGACAAGGGGTCTGTCATCCGTCCCCATTTGTCCACTCTGCAACTGATATTGTGGGTGATCAGGTTTTGCTTTCTGGCACCTTTTTTCTGAGGACATGCTCAGGGATTTACAGGAGGCAAGAAAACCCTCAACCAGAAAATCTTATATGTCTAAATAGAAGAGATTTCCAGTCTGGTGCCATGCTCGCAACCAGGACCCTTTTTCAGTGGGTGTTCCTCTGGTCCTCTCTTATTTGTGTGAGTTGCTGCAGTCCGGCTTGGCCTATTCTCCTATGAAGTCCCATTTGTTAGCCATTTCTGCTTGTCTGCCCTTGACTCCTCCTTTGATTTCTTGCTTTGAGGGTAAAGAAATTCTTAAATGTGTCCTGCATATTAGGCCTTCAAGAAAACCTATTCCTCCTCCTTGGAACCTTAATTTTGTTTTGAAAAAAAAATTTTCTGGCTCCTTTTGAGCCTGCAGATTCTGCTTCTTTGGAACATTGTACCTGGAAGACTGTTTTGTTGCAGCCTCTTACTTCTGCTTGGAGGGTTTCTGAGCTCCAGGCCCTTATGGCCATTCCTCCTTTTTTGTTTTCTCACAGGGACAGGGTGTCTCTTTATACTAATGTTTCTTTTATGTCCAAGGTGGTAAATGAGTTGTCCTTGAATTAGTCTTCTTTCTTTTTCCTCAGTTTGCTACTGACAGGGTCCTGCATATCTTGGTTTTGCAAAGTCAGCTCAGGTACTATTTGGATAAAACTAGGACTATTCATAAGTCTGATCAGCTTTTTGTTTTCTTTCAGCCCCAGGTCTTTGGAGTTGGCTGTTTCTAATCAAACCAGCTCCTACTGGATATCTAAGACAATTTCCTTTTGTTATTCTTTTCATGGCAAGTCTCTATCTGCTTCTGTTACAGCTCATTCTACTAGGGCTGTTTCCTTTTCTGGTGCCTTCTTCAAGGGGTTGGACACCAATTCCATCCTTGAAGCTGCTACTTGGTCTTCAGTGCATACTTTTACTAAGCATTATAAGTTGGATATGGTTTACAGTGCCAGAGTAGGTTTTGTTGAAACCATTTTATGTGGGTATGTTGAAGGATCTTCTCAGCCTTCCACCACCCATTTTATTTTTTGAGCTTTTCTACTCTCTGTTATTTCAAGAATACAGCTATAGTGATACAGAAGGACATAGTACAGTTGTGTAAAATCTTACCATAACAGTAGATATCCTTCTCTTCACTGTTGCACTATTCGCTCCCTCCCTCCAACCCCCTCTTCTTTATTCTGCCTTTTTTTCCTTCTGAATGCGCATAGACTCCTTTGTCCTATGAGGATTGTTCTCTCCTGGGGCAATTCAGTTCTGGGTAGTTGATCTGTACATCCCTTATATGCCCTATGTTCTGTGCGAGGAGCATAAATAGTATATATTGTGCAAACAAGATCCTTTCAAGCTTTTCGATACTGGCCGAGAGACAAGTTGACCAGGACGGAACATCCCTTCTTTCAAGAATACTGCAACACTGAAGAGAAGGACATCTACTATAATGTTAAGGTTTTATACAACTATACTTTCTGGTGGTAAAGGGTTTGATTCTCACACCCCTTATCTGACTATTGTGTGACCATGAGCAATTCGCTTAAATAGACATTTCTCCCAGATCTCTCCTGAAAAGGGACTTTGTGTTCAGTGGGCCTATATGGTTAATAAATAGGTTATTTATTTATATTTATTATTGAGAAGGGATAACAATCCTATGTGCCTGAGGTGGGAAATTATTTTAAAGTCTAATTCATCAGTACTCAGAATGATGCCTTGGATGTCCTCATCTTCTTTGTCTCTGTGATCATGGAAGACAACTAAAAGTTCTTGTACATGATCACACACACTGTAAGAATATTAAACTCAGTAGCTGATGAGCTTATCCCAGTGGTTCTAGCACTGATAAGCAGGTTGAAAACATCATAAGAAAAGGTAGAAAACTTCATATACTTCAAGCAACTTGCAAGTGATATGCATTTTATCATAATTTACCTGAATCTCTGGTTGCCAGCACACTTAAATATAGCATTGAAGTTAGTGGAAAACAGATCATATGTTTTTATGATTTGCAGTCCATCATGTTTCACATAGCAGTATTACATTTGGAATAACATTTTCCCTGTCTGGAATTTGCTGCCATTGTTGGGAAGCCATCATATACTTCCCTATATAGGTGTTCCTGATTTAATTACAATTTTGTCCAGTGGACAATAATTGTGCTGACAATGATACAGAGATATGAAGCCCTAACTGCATCCCAGATGACCCATGTTTGATTATCAGCACAGGCTCTTGATGGAATTGGGGGGGGGGGTGTAAACGGCCACCCCCAGCTCAGCCATTCAAGAGGGAGAGTGGGAGGCAGCCTGTTTTACTGCAATAGCAGCATTAATAGTGAGGCAATAAGCTCCATGATTCAAGTAGTTTGGGTCAGCAGGTTGCACATGCACCCCCAGGGGAAGCCATGGTGAACCATACAAGGTTGTTGTGGGATGGTGTATTTGGACATACTCCTTAGCAGCAGTATGACTCTGGGCAAGGTAGAGTCTGAGGACACTAAGGTGAGTCTGTTACACCTGGTGAATGAGGAGAGAGCAGGTGGCAGCAGATGTTCAGTTGTGGGGAGCTAAAAAAAATAATAATTTGTCAACACAGCAATAGCATCTAAGTCAATTATATATATGGAGCACAGAAATTCTTTATGAGCCATGTTTTCAGTACTGCAGTAACCACAAATTATGTACCAGTTCACAGTTGTTCATGTCCAGAAATATTAGCACTTCCAACAGCAGTGATGACGAATTCATTTGACCCATTCAATAATGAAACCACTTCTCTTAGAGTTTCTTCTCACAGTGTCTCCAGCTCATTTTCAAGACACATAGATAAGTAACAGGCACTGGCTGGTGAAGTTTCCAAATGTTGCCTCAGTATCTCATGGCAAATTTAATACAGGGTGCATAGTGCGCATTTCCATTTGAATGGCCTTTTCATGCTGTAAGTCATGCTTTCGTAAAATAAATGGTAGACAGAACTAATACTAACTTCTTCACATCTAGTTGTACTTGATGTTTTGCAGCATTGCTAAACTTACTCACAAAAGTGCTTTGTGGATTGTGTCTTGTGTACAGAAATGTACTTGCACACACTTTTATTCTATTTGCCATGCACTTCAGCTATGATTTTGAATGGCTCCATGAGAAGTGTGAAAGTTGCCATGATAAGTACTCCAACTATAGCATAACAAACAGGCTGTGGAAAAAAAGTATGCAGTATTTATAAATTGCACAACTATTTAGGCATGCTGAATAAGAAAGCCATGGTGATTACTGACATGGTCTTGCAAAATTAAAACATGTGGTCCCTTAACATCATTTGAGAGATGTTATGTTTTTGCTGGCATATACGCCTTTATGAATAAATCATGTCTAAGGGTTTTTGTTAATGTTACATATGATTTATTATACAAGTCAGTGTCATTGTTACTAAGAGCTACATCCATGTGAATGTTTTATTATAGTCCGTGTTATCTATATGGACCATCATGCTATATAATGTGTATGCAAACATCTCAAAACAGAATTTCGAACATCTTAACTACCCACTGTGTCACAGTGGCTCATCATACCCAGCAGAGATAACCTATCTGCATTCAAATGGCTAGTCGCAGGCCGTTGTCTGATGGTGAAATGGAATTTCTGTAATGACAAGACCCACCTACGTAATTTGGTGTTTACATACAGTTGTTTGTATAATTACTGCAGGGCTGCATGATCAGTTACCAGGGTGAATCTGTGCCCTAATTAGTAATCTTTTCTTCTCTAGCACAGTTTCAGTATGAAATTTAATTAAATTTGCCCTACCAGATAGCTCAGACAAAAAAAAAAACTCTTTAACTTTCTGTTTCTTGACTTTAAATAGTGCTCCAGCTATTTGAACAGCAGTGACACCATTCTCTGATACCATACTTTTTGCATCTATGTCATATCCCAGCCCCCTACAGACAATTTGAGCTTCAATCCATGGTTTTATCACATCTGTGTGTTATATCTGGATCTGGTCTTCTCTTAGGAGTTTGTATCACTTTGTTGGTCACTTTGTTCAATGTGTCTACCACCTCAAAGTGATTTTGCCATCTAGTTAAAACCTTATTTTCTGCAGGGGAAAGTAGTACTAACACTTTGCCCCCTCTTTAATATTGCTAAATCTGGCATTCTTAATTTGCTCCCTCTTCTGCATCTTTTGGCCCTTTCTATATGTTCCTTACATACTGGCACAACAGCTTTTTAGCAAATCATGCAAGCTTGTAAATTGTGCAGTCACACTCTCACATGGGTTTGTTTCCTCTTCCCATCTATCATTTGCTCTGTCCAGCAAGCTTTGGAATGCCTACTTTATA
The DNA here is from genome assembly GCF_019279795.1 of Protopterus annectens. Lineage (NCBI taxonomy): Eukaryota > Metazoa > Chordata > Ceratodontiformes > Protopteridae > Protopterus > Protopterus annectens. Next base: position 1,596,790,535 of record NC_056741.1, on the reverse strand, counting down.
GGAACTTGGATGGGGTACATTCTGTTGAAGCTTGGGTTATTTCTCTTATAGAAAAAAAAGGAGATATGATAGTAACCAACCCTAATTCTTTCCATCTTGTTCTATGACTTTCGTTAGCAAAGACTTCAGAGTTTCATTAAAGTGCTCCATTAACCTATCTGCCTGAGGATAATCTTCTAAACTTCTTATAGGATCATGGGTGAGTACTATGCTAGCTGCCTTTACAGGCCATTTCAAGCATAGCCAATTTCCTCCAACACTGTACCTTTTGTCTGTAAGGTAAACCCCATAATCTTGAAGCTCTCCTGTAGCTAGAACACATCCATATCTCTATCATAACCAAGACCTGCTTTCTGCATAAAGACAGCACTCCATCTGTACCTGGGTTTAGCACTTACTTTGCATTTAGGCCAGGGGAAAATAGCAAGGTTGTGTCCATATTTATCAGAAACATATTACTGCTGGGCAGGTTCCTAGGGACCCCCAAACTGAGCTCACTGAACCCAAACTTACCCTCAGTAAATTAAAATATCAGCTTATTGCCTAAGATAGAATGTCATCCTTGTCACAGATGACCATGAGAAATTCCAGAGTGTACTTTCTGAAATATTTGCATTGAAAGATTCCTTTTTAAAAGTTGATTTCAATTGTCAATCGACTAACTGGTGCTTCTTTACAGCTATGGTTGGATATACCCAAAGAATTCTGAACTATGTAAATGATAATTCCTTAGAACTAATGGCAAATGATCCCACTAGAGGGTGTGACATTTTAGACATCATCTTTTATCAGTATACGTACCTCCTGTATTACTCTCATAATAATCCAATCACTGCTAAAATCTGACTATAAATTAACAATGTTCTCCTTTAAAGCCCCAAACCCCACCCAAGTGAACAAATGTGAATTCACGAGAACATATTTATTCACACTCCATGTTTAAATCACTAAATTTACTTGTAATACCATTGACTTCATAAAGCAGCAGTTGGTACTTATGCTTTGGGCCTTTACTCCCACTTGAAAAATTGCTTACTCTTTTTTCATGCATTCATTATTTGCACATTGTAAATGATTCCCAGCATAGATTTCAATCTGCTTATCTTACTTTTATCAAATTACACACGGTCAGTGCTCACATCTTAATCAATATTGGCGAATTATTATTTACAGGAGCTGTTTGTTTTGTTCTGTCACGTTTTTATTTAGTTGGCCATTTCTCTTGTTACTTCATCTAAGACTGTTTTATCTACTGAACAATCAAGTGGTTTCAGAGCTGTTTAAATAACAGACTTTTTTCAGTCTGTTTTGGATGTTCGTTCTTGGATACAATCCTGTGAAAGGTGAATTTGCTCCAGCATTCATGTTTTGCAGCTATTTACTAAATGGCCTCTCCTCTGGCCTCATTTTACTTAAATTTCTCCTTTGTGTGGATTACTTGATCTCTTATAAAGAAAGATCAAATATCTTAGAGTTTAAAAAAATAAATACAAAGCAATTCAATAACCTTTCTCTTTGGTTTGACAGGCACAGTCTTGCTGTTTATCCTAACAAAGCTAAAACCATGATTTTCAGGGTTTCTCAACAACTTTCTTCCACTTCCTTGATACATCTTCATGGCCTCTGAATTAACTATTTTGCTTTTACTGAGTTATACAAATACCTTGACAGTCATCTTCATCTTAACTCTGTTCCTTGTTTTCATGTTCATACAAATTTCCTAATGCACTCGCTATGAACATATGATTTGAAATGTATTATAGTGCCCAAACATGAATAAGCATTTCTTCTTCTTCTTCTTGTCTTGTGCAATACCCATAGCACAATCTTACTACAAAAAGTCATGAGAAGAATTTATCATTTTACTAACCTTCTGACCATCACATATATCACTGCCTACTTCTGTCTTCCCTAATACTTTTCCTATAACAACATTTAATGTATCCATATGTGTTACTATCAAAAACAAGTTAATTTTCAACTTCTACTCACCTATAGCAAACATTTCCATTAACTCTATTCTGTATGCACTAAGGTCTCATGCTTCCAGCTGTGCCACAATAAAAAGACAACCATTTACTTATTTTTATTTAGTTATTTATTTATGTTTGTTGACCAGGCTGTGGACTGATCTACTGACCTTTTGTGCACCACATGGGCTCACAATAAGAATTAATTGTGGATAGAATACAATAAAGTTACATATGTAATGGATACAACAGACGTGTATGAAACAACTACCAAGCGTGTATTCCACTACAGTAGAGGAAGAAGTTGCAAATTTGAACAATAGATAACCAACACTGAGAATAGTACAATAAGACATTCACTAACATTCACTAATGCTGACATACACAACTTAAACAGTGGTAAGATATTACATAAGTTAGAGATGGAACTTTATCTCACCTTAGAGAAGGCAAATACAAATAGCCAGAGAGTCTTGCTGAGCATTGCACTTCCTAGTTTTGGCTTTGGCTGGGCCACATTTTCTCTCACTCAGGTTTAATTCAGTGTGTTAAAAATATGCTATTGCAAATATGCGCTTGCCTGGTCTTTTCTACTTTTAGAAAAAAGTGTGATTTTCATTTTTAACATGGGAGAAGTAGTGTAAAGTGAAATAAAATTGCTAAAAGTGCATGTATATATAATCTGCATATTTATATAATAGTATTTCTCCTTTAATACAAATGTGTACAACTGACCATTTACGAAAGACTTTATACCATAATGCAAATTGAAATTTTGGTCAGTTGGGTATGAGATGCAGGCATGTTAACATTGGTTTTGCTGTGCTACCATGTTATTTGTAATAAAGTCACTTGTTTACCAAAACATACATGAATTTTGACATTTCTGAGGCATATGAGGTGATCATTACTAAAGTGTGGTATGATGTCATCTGCTTAAAATGTACAAGTAAGACATGGTATATCAAAAGTTAGATTGATAAAGAATATGGAAAAGAATATGGATCCATGTTTGGCTACTGAATTCTAAAAATCTTGAACTGCAAAATAATGAACGTAAAACAGCAAAAGGGACAGTTATTGAACAATGCCAACTTAAAAAAAAATGCATTGAATGGCCATAGTTGGCCAGCAACCAATAAGTAATGCGAAGGGTTGGGGGGAGTGTGGGGGGCACTGTCACTTACACTAAGAACAAGGGGCCCATTTTCTATGTCAATAACATGGTCATTAAGTAATATTATGGGCCTTAATTTGTAGCCTGTCTTCTAGTGGACTCTCCTTATCAAATGTGTTAATGACTTTGCAAGGTTCACTCTCGAACATTAATATGAATCATTGCATTCAAAATTATGTTTTGGATAGAATTTAATAATTGAAGAGGAGATCTGTTAAAATCACATCCATGTCCATTGAACGACACCAGTGTTATGATTCTTCATTTGCATTGCTGAACTTTTCCTTATATCTTTGTCAGTTGCCTGTCTTTTGTGACCATTTTCAGCATGTTGTTTATGGACCATTAGTATAGTTACTGTGACTTTGCAATTCTTTTCTATTAACAAACTTCACACAGTTTCTCTAAAATCACTTTACTGGTTAACCTGTATTGTGAGAGTGGCAAAGGTCATAAAGCAGGATAGTAAGATGAGTTCTCTGAATGTCTGGCCAAGAGTCACAAATTGACATGTTTTTTTACCTTGATTTTAACTTGTTGAACATTAGTTCATAACATTGCCATGTGTCTGTGTTTTTTGTATGAATCTGTGATTCATAAAGTACAGTGTATGTTCACACAGTTCTTTCCTGATATATATCTCCTTAGCTAGGCTATGAAATTATGTGTGCAATAGAATTTGTAAATAATTACTGCTGTAATTCATAAAGTGAAGTCACAAGACTGGAACCCTGAAAACAAAGCAGAGAAGGAAATTCCCCAAATTACAAGCATATGGATGAGATGTTAAGGACATACTTGCAAAACTTAGTAAATCATGTCCTTTCTCAAACATTCTCACTCCACAGAAGAGTTCCTCAAGGCACAATTTTACTTTCATCCCTCCTCCCCATCTTCCTCAAAGCAGGCCTGGCTCATGACCAATAGAGGAGTATAATGTGCAATGCTGATGGTATGGTACTCAGCCAAAGAGTCTCCTCAGTTTTAACCATCAACACCAAAGTCAAAAGTGACTTTAAGGCTAAGCAGCCAAGTTGCTTACTGACATAGAGCTAATGCTCAGTTCATGCAAAATCATAATTATGCTACTTGTATCTCATCTAGAAGGAAAATATCTCCTTCTCCTGAATAAGTTATCTTCTCAAGATCACCCACCTTGAAATTACTTTTCAGTTGTAATATCTGGAAGTAAACCTTCATCCTTCTCTGTCTTTCTGTCTGAAGTCAGATTCTGTTTATCACAGGATCCCCAGTGTCCTCATGCTCAGCAATTTATATAGTGCCACTGTATCTCTAACCATGGAAGGTCATCAGTCCAGTCTTTTAGCTAATGGCGGTTTAATTCCAACCCTAAAATATACCGTTCCTGCCTTAGCACATTCCAACAACAGTGCAAAGTTACACCCAATACTCAATAAACTCTGTCACCTTTATAACATGCTCGTCCTCTCAGCCTTTGTACACTACTCCATCAGGGACACTGCCACTGTCTCAGAAAGAAAACAGCTCCAAGAAATCTCAGCTGCTGCCAGCGCTCTTATCAGATGGACTCTTTCACCCTCTATTCTACAGCATGTTTTAACATTTGAATGCAAAACATTTGCCTACATAACCACCCAAAACCTGGAGTGCTACCCCTACTCACATTCTCTGCTTTCCAATATTTCCAAGACTGTTTGTCTCTCAGGCATCTGTGTCTAGTATCATAACATTACCCACAACAGTGATTCTTGATACACCAGTTAAGCCATACTTAATGTCCTTTTCTGTTCATTCTGTAGCTTAATTTCATTTCTCATTCTCATAAGTCTAGACATTTTTTTTCCTTCAGAGCCTTTCACTTTTATATATTCTCATTTCCCATTTCCTGGTCTGTACCTCTCTCTCTCTTAAATATATATATACATACACTGTTTTCTTATGCACCCTCACTGCATTCTCATCTCCATACTTTTTTCTACTAAACTTCTATCCTGTACATACTACTGAGTTTCTGGTTGTGTTGCCTTTGCAGTGTCTTGTAACTTCTGCCTTTATTTTGTTGTCTTAATTGTGGTTTGTATCCATGTCATGCCTGAAAATGGACTTCTGTGGCTCTGTCCACCATTCTGTTAAAACTAAACTGAAATGTAACAAAGAAAACAAGTAAGCAAGTAAATAAACAAATAAAATGCAGACACGCTGTTCTCAGATAGTAAATAAAAACATTTGGAGAAATAGCCAAATCTATTTTCAGAGACAACTGGACAGCAGAAGTAGTTCATTAATGTAGACCAAGCAGCTGAGCTACAAACACTGGGCAACAATGCAATACAGACTACAAACCCTGTAGAATGAATAAAGCTGTCTAATGAAAGTGCAGTCACAGAGGAGAACAGACAGATGAAACATCACTATGCTTCAGGTAATGAAACAGTCGTAATTATACAAGTAGTGCTTTATACATGAAGCATCCTCCAAATATGTGCTAATGCACTTACACAAACATACACACACACACCTCACTCATGCACATTTATTTCACTTGTGTACGTACATTACTCACACAATAACATATATTACTCATAACTTCACATGTATTACCCATAAACCCAGTACAGTTGAGAGGTATGCAACATATGCATATACACACATTACTCGAGTACACACATATATTATACACACTGTAACATAGCTTAGTGAATCTACTGTTACAAAGTCTGGGAAGGATAGAAAAAGAATTTTATTTTTTAGGGAAGCCAGTGTTATTGTTATTTTGAGATGTATATATAATGTCTAATGAGAAAATACAGCATGTATACAGTGAAACTGCAGGTTAGTGACAGAACCAAGACTGGTAACTTTAACAGGAAGTACCTACAGGCAGGGTAATTGGTTTCAGGAGGGTACCAACACCTTTTTTAAGGTTAAGCCGAAAGCCACATGGCAGAAATTACTAGAAAAAGGATTTACAGCCAACTGGAATTTAACTGTGTGAAAGAAAGATGAGCCCAGGGCAGAGTTTTGGTTCTGAAACTGGAGCTTTGAGGTAGAACATAAAACCAGTGAAAGTCCAGATAACAAAAACACTGACTGACTGACATAAAATTGGAAAAAATACTTTCTTTTATTGCTTATTCAGAAGTGGAGCTGCATTTGGAATTATCAACACCTGTGTTTGTTTTGTCGGTTGGCACTAGACCTAAACATTTGTGTTTTCGCACTTAAAAAGACTGAACTGTTTGCTTTGTTTATGCCAATTATTGCAGAGTATTATGTTGTTCAAGGCAAAGACTATCTAACCTTTTATGTTTGGACAATAAAGCTACTTATTTTTCATTGAACTGTTAAGTGTCTGCATACCACAATACGTATACATTGCTTGCACATGCACATGTTCTGCATGCAAATTAGTCATAAGCACATACATTACACACGCATACACACACACACACACACACACACACACACACACACACACACACACACACACACACACACACACACACATATGTGCACTTTACTCACACATACACAGACATTATATGTATGTACACATTTATTTATTTATTTATTTGCAGTTGGTTTACCAGGATAATCCATTGGGCCAAAAGAACCCATTTTCAATGGAGTCCTGGGGAGAAAAGCTCCAAAAACAAGTAGCAAGGTTACAATAAGGTATTTGGTTCCAATTATAATATTACTACGGACTAGTAAAAAATGTAGGAAACTTAGAAATACAGTAGACTAGTGTACAAATATATACAAATATTACAATCTTGTATAGCTGAAAACAATTTACAATATAGAAACTGAGAAGCTTTCACAACTTAGGGTGGGTTACACTGGAGGTATCTTTCATACATTCAGGATGAGTAGCTTAATACAAGCAAGAGAAAGGATATGAGCTGACATAGAACTTATTCAATACAGAAACAGAGAACCTTTTCCATCTTATGGTATGTTTACACTTAAGAGGTACCTTTCAAGTATTCAGAAAAAAGCTTAATACAAGCAAGAGCAAGATCTATGAGTTTAGGAGAGTAAGTGGAAATTCCCATTATGAATAGGGGAGGAGAAGTGGGAATTCCCAGTATAAGGAAATTATGTTGGGTGGGAGCAGGAGCATTCCCACTGGGAAATTAGGTGTGAGAGAAGGGATTTTTTGAATGAGAAGTGATTTGTGATGGTACGAATGGATGGGGGTAAGGAATTCCAGAGACAAGCAAGACTGTAGGATAAGAGATTTTGTCCAGGGGGATGTACTGCTTTATACAGTTCAGTTAGGTTTTGGTTGTTAGATCTTAGAATTCTATTAGGAAGGTGCATTTTAAAGGTAGAGGAAAGGGATGGGCAGAGGGAGGTATTGAAGATGAGTTTGTGTGCAAGTGTCAGTTGGATGTAGGTGAGGTGATTGGGTAGTTCTAACCATTTTAGTTTGTGGAGAGCTGAACAGTGATGTGAGAAGGACTTATGGGAGGTAGCAAACTTGACAATTTTGTTATAGCAAGAGGAGAGTTATGTTTTGAGAGAAAATTGTAGGCTAGTTAGAAGTGGGGCTCCATAGAGGAGGGATGGGATGAGAAATATGGTAGATAGGGTGAATTTGGTGGAGGGTGTAAGATAACGATTCTGTCTGTAGAGCATGCCGAGTTTTTGGTGGGGTTTTTTTATATTTAATTGAGGGTGAGAATTGAATTTAAGCTGACTGTCAATTTGGACCCTAAGTAATTTGGCCTCAGATACCAGTTCTAAGGGTGTGTTGCTGTGACTAGTAATATGAAATTACTTGGATTGAAAAAGGTAGCTTTAGAGGGGGTGAATACCATTACTTTGGTTTTGGAGGCATTGAGTACAAGGTGATTTGTTTTCATCCATTGTTCGGTGGTTGAGAATGCATCTTGAGTAAGCTTTGGCAGTGCGGATGGAGGTAGCAGAACAGATAATAGTTGAATCATCTGCGTATTGGATAATTTTAGTTAAAGGATAGAGTTGTGGAAATCGTTTATGAATATATTGAAAAGAAGGGGACCCAGTATAGATCCTTGGGGAACACCGGTTGGGGTGTTGATGAAAGGGGAGGTGGCTTTTTTCCATCTTACTGCTTGATATCTATTGGATAAGTAGCTAGTGAACCAGTTCAGAGAAGAGGGTGACAAGTTAAGCTTGGAGAGTTTAGTTAGTAGTAGATTGTGGGAGATAGTATTGAAGGCTTTAGAGAGGTCTAGTAGGAGGGTAGAGACAATGTGGCCAGAGTCCCGGGCTTTGTTCACAGCTTCCAGGAAGGAGAGAAGGGCAGTCATAGTACTGTGTCTGGGTCTGAAACCATGTTGTGTTGGAGTTAGTAGGTTATTGTCTAAGAGCTATGGTAGGGGTTGTAGATGTATACACTTTTTAAAAGTTTGGAGATAGAAGATAGGATAGCGATGGGACAGAAATTAGTAATATTGTTGTTGCTGCTGCCTTTATGCAGTGGAACAACAAAAGCCTTTTTCCAGATTTGGAGTACTGAGCTTTCTTGAATGGAATGGTTGATTAGAATGCTGATGGAGTAGGCAATGGCTTCAGCAGCTATACTGAGAAAGTAAGAAGGAATGTTATCAGGGGCATTAGAGCATGGTTTTAGTTTCTGAAGTAGTTTTTTTATGGTGGATATGGGTATAGGTTTTAGTGAGAATGGTGGAGGAAGAGGGGGAGAATTTGAGAATGTTGAGGATGGACAGGAGATAGGGGGAGAAGCAGTGTTAAGGGATGAAAAGTTGGTAGGGGAGGATTGGGGTGTAGTGGGGGGTGTGGTGGGGTTTGAAGATGAAAAAGATGAGGTTAGTTTGGAGATAAAATCAATGAAGAAGGTGTTGAATTGAGTGGCCAAGTCTATGCCAGGAGCGTTAGGGTCCGGGCTGGGGTTATCTGGTTTGTTGGGATTAAGGAGGGTAGAGATGCATTTCCAAAATTTTTGAGGGTTTGTTTTGTTGTTGTTTTGGATTATGGAGAAGTAATTTTGTCTGTCGGAAATGATAAGCTTTTTTACTTTGTTTCTGAGTGTTTTGTATTCATTATGGGCTAGGGGAGTCCTATGTTTCTGATATGATGACCATGCCTTATCTCTAAGGTGCATAGTTACTAGTGTTTTTTGTTAGCCAAGAGGCAGTTTTGTTTTTTATTCTTTTTGTTTTATAGGGGTTTGTTGCTCTAAGAGGTTTAGAAAAGTTGAGTTAAAGTGGGTGACAGCTTGTTCCAAGGGTAGAGTTTTTAGGGTGTACCAGTTGATTGCTTTAGAGAGTTGGAAAAGGTAGTGGGGTTAAAGTTTTTTTGGCAGCGAGTGGTAATAAAATTGTGAGTAAGGTGTAGGGGTGAAGCTAGTCGGTGTGTGAATGTGGGCAAGTGGTCACTATGGGAATCAGGCAGGGTGCCACTATTTGAGAAGTAATGAGGGTGGGAGACTAATATCCAGTCTAGGGTACTATCACTGGTGAGTTTTTTTGAGGGCCGAGTTATGGAATTGATCAGCTGAGAGAAGTTGTAAAGATTAATGTTAAGTGGATTTGTGGGAGACTGTATTGCAGACCAATTAAAATTCATGTCACCCATAATTATAGTTTTGTTGTTAATGTTATTGGAAAGCCAGGAGAGGATATCTTCTAGTGTAGAAATATTGTTGCCTGGGGGGATGTAGAGGGAGGCTATGCTTATGTGTTTATGTTTATTTACTTGAAGCAGTGCCAGGAGTATTTCTGCATTATTGAATTGGAGAGTTGGTTTGTTATAAGGGGTAACTGTTAAGGAGGATAAGTATATAAGGGCTACTCCACCTCCTTTTTTGTTTGTTCTATCCATTACTCACACATACATCTACATTACGCATAGCTACACAGTCATCATTCACTATCTCTGGTACACAGCACAAAAAAACATTTTTGAATTAATTTGTACATTTTATTCAGTAAACGAAGTCTCACAACTTCACTGTTTTTCATTTCTTGATATGAAACTAGAAATGTGAACTTCTGTGACATCATGTCATGCATGCAGTTTCTTGATGTACAGATGTCAGTGAATGTCGTGAATTGTAAGGCTTACCCTTCTCTCCTCCACAACATCATCATCATCTTCATTCACCCCTTTTTCCCATTTGATGTGGAGAAGGGGTGTTAATCAACACTGCTGCCCGTCTTCATTTTCAGCCATTCTCCTACCTTCTTTGACAGTCATGCCAAGCTGCCACACGTTTTCTCTCATTCTGTCCATCTCATGGTTGGACATCCTCTTCTCCGTTTGCCTTCCTCCTGTTTCTACCAAATCGGCTTCACCAAATCTTTTGCTTTCCTGCATATGTGACCAAACCTCTGTACTCTGTTCTCTTGATCTTTGCAACAGTGGATAAACTCTGCTTCTTCTCTAATGACCTCATTCCTTTTTCTGTCCCACAATGTACAACTTACTACCCATCTCAGGTACTTCACAACCATCACCTCCGACTTTCACAGCTGCTCCGGCTTTACTGCTAGGTTTCTGTACGTATAGAAGAACAGGTCACACCACTGTTTTGCATACCTTACTTTTCAACTTGTTTGCTTTTCTTGGATCATACACCCTGCTATTTTGTGCCACTTGTCTGCAGTAACTCTTATATCTTGTAGCTTTGACCTTATTACTCAGACTTCCCTTATCCTCAACGACACCTCACACATAGTTGAAACTGTCAGCTTGTTCCACTCTTTTCTCTTCCATCTCATTTTACGTGTCTTCTGATTTCCCCCATTATCTGCCATTACAACTGTCTTATCTATACACTGTTTCATCCTATGTGCTTTCACCTTTGCATTCCATTTGCTATCATTTACTGTTTTTTGTTCATAGTCTACATGCAATGCCACATAATCTGCATAAAGCATCTTTGATGAGCTGAACCCACTGACCTGTTTGCTAATATAGTCCATCATCAGTATGAACAGCAATGAGCTAAGAGTTGAATCCTGATGCTCACCCACCCCCACTGGGAACTCCTCTGTGTCTATAACACTGGTCGCACATGAGTCATTTGGTCTTTGTAAATAGCTTGCATTAATTCTACCAAAGTCTCTGATATTTTGACCTTCACAAGACTGCCCAAATCAGATCTCATATGCTTTCTCTAAGTCTAGGAATGACTAGCTAGACTATCTCCTCATCAGCAGTTTCTTCTCCACTATTTGTCTCACTGCAAACATCAGGTCAGTTATATTGTATTCTGAGTGAAATCCACACTTCTCATCTCCCACTAAATTACACTACTCTGTGAACTCATTTATCAGTTATCTTTCCACTCCATCCTTGCCATGCAAAAGGAGTTTTATACTTCTGTACTGCTAGAAGTTCTGAATAATTCCTTTGTTCTTGTACATGGCACTATAACTCTTATTTTCAAATCATGTAGACTATGTTCCTTGGTCTCACCGCCATGACAAATACAGACTGACAACAAATCATTAAGAATCATTAAGAATGCAATGTAAAATTATATGTTTCATTTTTACTTCCTCGTTGACTTTTTTCAGTCTATTGATTTCACATTATCACCATCATCATCATCAGCCATTGTTGATTCATTCCACACTAACAGTCAAGTGTTCGGCACGAAGAAATGCCTTTCTGGTAATCAGAAATTCAGGGTCTGACAGCATTTTGTAGTCCACTTTTAACTAAATATAGAATTTTATTCTGGTTACTGGTGGTTTGCTCACCTGCTAAAGGTGAGTATGAGGGCATCAGCTTAGTCTCTTGTTGAGTCCTTAATAATGAGGTATCCATGCACTGGCTGTCTTCCTCACTGTACTTTAAATGAAGCATTTTGATATGAACCTTCCTGATTGTAAAAGGCTCTGTAATCATCTATTCATGCCAGTGGGATGGTTTCTAATGCTTCATTCAAGCAGTAAGCTTCGCCCAGAAGGACAAAAGAGTAGGTCTGGTATTGTACACACTGTTAATGTTACTTATGCTGACTTATGCTGACTGGGTAATCACTGCTGCCATTGTTTAGTCATTTATTTGAGTCTGACTATTCATCACTTCAAGGAATTTAGCACACTAGGTCTGTCCATTGCTTCTTTAAATTGTCATTAATTCATACTCATTAATTCAGTAACACTGTTTGTTCATTTTAGCCTCTGCTGCCCCTTACCCATTCTGATCAGCTGTCTCTGATTTTTAGGGATGTCCCCGATTTCAGTTCAAAATTTTGCTGTAGTCCACATAAAGCTGATGTTTTATGAAAAAACAGGGAGGATTATGATCTACAGATGGTGGCACTAACCATGATTACAGATTTCTTTGCCGTCAACTTTCTAACCCAGTAATATCAGTACTTTAAATGTTATCCTGATTTTGAACTTTGTATCTGATTAGTTTTTATCTTATAGGTTGCTATCAGCCCTAGGGCCTATACAAGCCTAGCATAACAATTCCTGGGCTATTTATCTTATCCTGATTCTGTTTGTAAGAGGTTGAAAGTTATGCCTCTTCTTCTTTTGCCTTTCATCTTTCCCAGCTTCAGTGTTTACTCCAGTGAATGCAATCTACACATTATGTGGTTAAATTATTTGAGTTTTAGTTTTACCATCACAACTTACAGTTCATAGTTTGGGTATATTTTTTTAAGTATTGTCTGATATGATGTTCTTACAATCTGAGCAATTCTCAAAAGGCTTCTCCAAAATCACATTTTAAAGACATTAGTTTTCCAGTGCACAGCATTACATAGAGCACCAAGAAAACATCCGTTTGGGACAGGAATGTGATATAAAACAACTTGAGCAAGAGGGAGTGTATAAATATTTGGGAACTGATGAAGGATCAACAATAAAAATGAACAAATATGAATAAAACTTAGTAAGGAATATTTTAGAACACTGAAATTAATACCGAAAACTGTGTTGACATCTAGTAACAAAGTGCAAGTTATAAAACAATTTGCTCTTCCTGTCCTAATTTACAGTTTTGGAGTGATTGACTGGCCCCAAAAGGTGTTAGATAGGTTGGACAGGAAATCAAGAAGGATGCTTCATGCTCATCAGATGATTTATAAAAATCAGTGCATGTGAATACTATATATTCCCCATTCTGAAGGAGGTATGGGCCTCCTCAAAATTGATTACTTGTATAGATCTGCAATCGTGGGACTGCATGTATATCTGATGACCTCACAAGACCCAAACATAGTGAAAGTTTTGAAACATGAGGAGAATAAGTCTATGACTTCTCTGCTTGGTTTAGCAAAAGCATATCAGCGTCATGCAGGAATGGAAATCAAACCAGAAGTAGATAAAAATCAGGCAGCAACTGAATCTGCCAAAAAACAAAAGAAAGAATATGAGTTGAAGGATCAGATGAGAAGGCAAAAAATGTGGAAAATGCATAAATATAGTTGCAAGTATAGAAAGCTCTTGGATTAACCTCATGCTGATCAGGAGAGAATGCAAGAATGGTTAAAGACAGGTGAATTTAAACCAAAAGATGAAAGGTTAATATTGGTGGCCCAAGACAGTGGACTATGTACATGCTGGTTTACAAAGTCCATTGAACATGTGGGAGAAATAGACAAATATATGTTTTGTAAAACAAAATTGGGAGCAGTTGCGCATCTTGCTGCTGGCTGTGATACACTAATGGCAGTAGGATTGTATACTGAAAAGCATAATAATGTGGCAAGACTGTTGCATTAGGGGTTGTGCAAACATTATAATATTAAAGTAGCAGAATAACACTAGAAACATGAGCCACAAAGCATTACATAAACATGATGAAGTTTATATCACATGGGATCATCCATTACCAATAGTTCTAAAAATAGAAGTGAGTAAACCAGATATAGTAGTGCAGGAAAAGACAACAAAAGTAGCATTGATCTTTGAAATTGCTAAATCCAGTGACTACAATGTATTACGTACACAGAGACACAAAGTCATGAAATACCGGAATCTGCAAGCAGAAATGAGGGCAATGTGGAAGAAAGATACCCAGACAGTTCAAGTAGCAGAAGGAGCAACAGGTCTTATAAAAAAGAATTTACACTCATACTTAGATATGTTACCGGTAGCATTGTTGCCTCACAGCAAGAGGTTCTCCCGTTTGATTCTCAGCTGGAGTGCGGGGAGTGCCTTCTGTGTGGAGTCTGCATGTCCTCCCCATGGTTGGGTGGGTGTTCGAAAGACATGCGTAAATGGGCGTGCCTTTGTTGAAGGTTGAACGTTGAGCTGGCACCTCGGCATTCATGAAAATCTACTGCCAATCATTAGCAGACTGGAGTTCTACTGTGGCGACCCCTAACTGGGAAAAGCCGAAAGACAACAGCAACAACAACTTAGATATGTTACCGATACATGTAACTCTGTACAAATTGCAGAAGGAGTCATTACTGGCACATCGCAGGTGCTGTGAAGTTCACTTCTGGCTAACATCAAAGATTGAAATAATACTAATTTCATGCACTTTAATCATACTTTGACTTAGGAATGGAGTCTATTCCCATCATGATATTAGAAACTCAAAAGACTTGGAGAAATTAAAAGGGAGAAACCATATGTCATTACTGCAAAAAGCCTATCTTTCACTACAGGGACCTTTTTTGTCAAAGTGGTGTATTTGCTTTTCTCTTATGGAGAATTGCTATAGATTTCTTAATTTCATAGCTGAAATCTCTGTCTGCAGAGATCTTTGTGCACAACATAATAATAATCATTACCTCTTCTACCTATAAACAAAAAAATATCAGTGGATTAAATGATATACTCTTAGTTATTTTTGCTTTTTTATGATGTTGAGCAGGGAAACACCATTTATGCTTTCTATTTTCACCTTCATCAACAGGTTCTTCATCTCATTTTCAGCATTCAGAGTGGTATCATTTATTTGTTTGTGTTGGTTAGTATTTCACATGGTACTTTTTATTTTAGCATCTGAGTCATCTAACCCAGTGTTTTGCATGATATATTTGACATGTAAATTAAATAAGTAGGATGATGATATACAGGCTTGTCACACTCCTAACAATCCTGTACCAACTATTTACTGCACATAGTGCTAGTGGTTGCTTTTGTTGTCAACATACATATTCCTCAGGTGGCTCATAACATGATCAAGTAAGGCGGTTATCTCTGCTTTGATATGTCCTCAAATACGCATCGGACTCATCACTCCATTTTTCCTACCCCTCTTTCCATTTCTGGACATTTTTTTCTACTGTGGAGTTATTAAGTCTGACCTTGTTTTCCATTTTCTTTTACGTTATTTTTCTCAACTCTTCCTGCATTTCACCATATTCTTAAACACAGGGTGTCTTTCTTTTCCACACTTTCTTGACTGGTTTTCTACCTGCTATCCTAGATCCACTTTATTTGACCACTGAAACCTTAAAATAATAGCTTCTTTCACAGAGTATAACTTACCTTTATTTTTCAAGTATTTACTTTAGTGCACAGCTTTTTAGCAGGCATTTCGTATTTGGTAAGATGAAGTTCTTATACTTTCCCATGCTGTATGAAACACCACTCTTTGCACTTTCTGCAATGTCCATCGCCCTACCAACACAAGCTGTACTGCTTGGTTCTTGTCTTATACAATGTTCAACGGTATTTATTTATTTATTGTCAAATACTGATGTAAATAACACCTTACTTTTTGAACACCGTCTTATTGCTGGAAATAAGTTATGCATAAATTATAAGCTGTCTGTTGTCCTAATTTTTCCTGCAGTAGTATATACCACAATAAAAATGACTTCTGGCAGTTGCCATAGAGGATTATGGCTATGAGCTGTTAACAAGTTGGATCCTTTAGCCCAGGGTTTGATTCTGTTTCTCATTATCTGTTGGTTGTGTGACTCTGAGCAAGTCATTTAATCAAACGCTACTCTGAGCCATTTGGGAAAACTGGGCTAAGCTCATCAACGGTGTCCTGGACTGCATCCCAATAACTACCTATGAACCTATTTCTCTTGTTGCTTTCATTAACTCACTCTGGAGTGTATAAGATCATTTGAGCAAGACAGACTAAATATGCACTCCATTTTTACCCATTAACTATACCACCTACTTCTGAATTTGTAAAAGATTATTCAGTCTTGCAGTGCATATGATGTTATTTATTTTCATATGTGGAGTCGTAACAAGTGGATACAAGTCCCGTACAAAGGCTTACCAGCTAGCTTTGCACAAATCAAACAATGGATGCCACCTCAATTTGCAAACCCTGATTGGCTGCCTTACTTGAGGAGATGTGGCATACAAATAGATGGCTGATGTTTTCATGGATGAGCTCAAATTATATTTTTTGCTATTTAAAGTTTTCTGATATACCTAAGTGTTATTGCTTATTTAGCTGTACATGACATACTATCATATGGCAGCTTTAGAGAATGGGCGACCTGCAGATTGCACCCTTATTGGAGAACAAACGTTCTCCAGTAGGGCATTAATCTACAGATAATGCCTGCTGAAAAACGAGTCTGTGAGTCTGTGAGTCTGCTGCTTTGGAGCTCAGACTGAAAACAAAAACTAAAGGCTGCCATTATTTTATGCTCACTAAGCAGCAGTTTTGCTGTTTAGTGAGTGTAAAATAAAAAAGAAAAAATTAAAATAAAAAAGTGTGTGCATGTATATGTTTATGCCTGTATGTGAGAGTATATGCATGTATGAGAGTGAGACAGAGATCAGTCTAGCTATTTATACTGACTAAGCAGCGTTTTTGCTGTTTAGCCAGTGTAAAAAAATAAATGAAAGCGAAAAAAGTGTGTGTGTGTGTGTGTGTGTGTGTGTGTGTGTGTGTGTGTGTGTGTGTGTGTGTGTGTGTGTGTGTGTGTGAGTAAGTGAGTGAGATCGACCACTGGCAGTAGTAAAGAGGTTTGCATACCTCTGGACCTTTCAGCTGAAGAAATCTGGACAAAGCCTAAAATAAAGGGGGAACAGATTTTAATTATTGCTTTTATAAATTTACAAACTTGCTTAAATAAAAAGATTTGTGTTAGTTTTCTGAAAGAAATCCAAAACTCAAGATATATTTCATTATTTAGTAAATTTAATCTGCAATGACTGGCAAAAAGCAAAGGTTTTAAGAGTAAAGGACCAAAAAATAAAGTAAATACCTGGATATTTTTTAAAGTGTTATATTTTAGATGTAAAATGCTTCTTCCAACACCATTAAAGTATACTAGGGTAAGTTTGAAACATTAGGTGGAGGAAATAATTTACATAAAAAATATATAAATAATAATATAGTAATAAAAAAACGAATAGATAAGTAAAACACAACAATCGTACAGACAGCCCATTGTCTAAGTGCAATATTTCCCTCCAGGGTGTATGTTGTTATGGAAATAATGCCCTTCCAGTGGAGTAGAGGTCCTCTACCTGTAGCATTGGGCCTCAGAGCACCCCTGGGCAGGTGATATTTCCATAATAACACACACCCTGCTGGGCATTATTGCTTGCATCTGCAGTAAAAGCAAATAGATTAATTAAGGGTGAATGTAATGCTGGATCTGCCCACAGTTGGTGTGGTTTGATCACAAGTGTAAAGCCATAAGGATCAAACAAAGCCAACAGTGGGTAAATCCAGCATCATCCATACTCAAGAGTTAGTTATCGCTGTTATACAATGACAGAAAGAAATTGCTTACCTTTCTTAAAGAATGTATTTGTATAACAGCACTGTAGTGTTCCAGCACATTCTTCAACCTCTCTTGATGTAGTGCGTATGCCTATAGGACTTACATTCCCATGCCTGCACATTACACCAGTGCAGTGCAGGGCAAGCAACAGAGAAGAAAGAATCTCTGTTGCTGTTTTTATTTTTTATTTTTTTATCATGATTTTATAAGGGCAACCTAAATACAAGGAAAATCTGGTAAGTTTCTGATTGTTTATTTTTGCAGAACATACCTGGTGCTGTGGTAGCATTGTCGCCTCACAGTAAGATGTTGTCCTGTTCGATTCTCAGCTAGAGCGTCTTCTGTGTGGAGACATGCGTGAATGGGCATACCTTCATTGAAGGTTGTGCGTCAGAGCTGGCAACTCAGCACGTAAAAATCATTAGCAGACCAGAGTTCCGCTGTGGCGACCCCTAACTGGGAAAAGCTGAAAGACACAACAACAACAACCTGATTTTCCTCATATTGTGTTGTCCTGTAAGTATATGCCAATAGAAGAGCCCGTCAAATCATTGGTACACTTTCTCCATTTTGCTTGCCATGCTGATAGAGTTGAATCGGGTCTATATCAGTTCCGTGAAAATCCATTTCAGTGAATACCAAAAGAGCGACACCTATTAATCGAACCGCGAATACACCAAACGCACTAAACCATGAAATTTAAAACATCGAACGGTCATAGTCGGCCAACCCCACCACCCACTACATACTACCTACCCAAACAAAATAAATGAACCACATACATACACTAACCAAACCCTACTCCTAACCCTAAAGTAAAGCACCAAAACCCAACTTCAAACCCTACACTAAACCCCACATACACAACTATCTATGCACTATCCTTAACTCCTCCCTAACTCTAAGGTCCGTAAGTACCGCACACTTCCTCGAAGGAGATATACCCAAACAAAATAAATACACATAAATAAATTTAACAAAACCCTACTTCTAACACTACACTAAACCCCACATACACAACTATCTATGCATTATCCTTAACCCCTCCCTAACCCTAAGGTCCGTAACTACCACACACTTTCCCTACAGAGATATACCCTAACAAAATAAATAAGGCACATAAATACATTTAACAAAACCCTACTTCTAACACTACACTAAATCTTACATACATTACCTATCTATACACTTACCTTAACCTGCACCCTACCCTAAGGTCCATAACTATTGCATGCTTACCTTACGGAGCTATACCGCAGACAGGTCAACCAAAACACTTCGACATTTCGGATTTCACTGTTTTGGACATTCTGCATTTACGTAGTTCGCACAATATGTGTCAATCATTTCATATTTGCAGAAACAGTGTTTTGATCATCTGGTTGAATCTGAGTATGTATGTTGCATTTATGTTATAGCTGTGGATCTTTGATGGTATCATAACTCTGCATTTACAGGCCAACCCAGGATTTAAATTTGCAATAAGCATACTGGTATATCTTTGATTTACAATGGGCACACTGATTGGACTGTCCAGTCAGCATACATATTTTTGAATAACAATGACAATTATTGTATAATTCCTGACTGCCTACTTCTCAGACATTAATATCAGTATGCATCTCAGACAGAGAGCAGTCAGCTTACAATGGCTGCTGGAACTTTTTTTTTTTTTTAAACCAGTGGGGAAACACAGACAGTTAATTTTTTTTTATTCTTGGCAATAGTAAATATAGAACTTCAGTTATGCCTTTGTATTATTATTAATCTCCACCACCAGTGCTTGTGGTACTAGTATAATTGAAGTTGTTATTGTTTGGTTTGAGCTGTTAGTCGGTACCATTAACAAGATTGTTAGATTGTGTTCTGTATAATCTTTGTTGTAGCTGATTGATGGCACAAATGGCATGCAACTGTGGCACCTTGACATGGTAATATATATATATATACATATATATATATATATATATACATATATCCGAGATCACATTACATTGAGGAGAACAGTACATTTCCTGATCCTCACTGTACTCTGATCTCCATTAAAAAGCTTCAGGCTTCAGGCTTTCAGAAATTCAATCATATCATCTTACCGATAGGATTTTGAGTTTCTGAAAACTCAGTCAACTGATAGGGCTATAAATATCTATCTATATATACATATATATATATATATATATATATATATATATATATATGGTTTACCTTCAAAATGTCGAGGTCCACTTGTTCGATGCGCAGATGAGCAAAAGTCTGTTTTCAACAGTTTGAATTAGCAAATGACAAAATGACAAACTCATAACAACAAATGCTAGTGTGCATTCACTATTGTGAATTCAGCATTCTGAGTAGAGCTCACACTATAGTGGGGATCAGGACATGTACCCTTTCCCTCACTGTGGTATTATTTTTTTTTTTTTTTTAGTTAGTATGATCTTGGAGTTAATATATATAATTAGCAAGGGGTGCATAACAGTCACCGGAGACATCCAGAAGTGATGGATGCATCACACAAAGTTGACATTTCTGTGTCAAATTTTTTTTATCTGTACCAGGTTCACTCTTTTGAGCATTCAGCTTTGCAGTTTCCGACATTTCAAGTCAGGTAAGTAAAGAGTCACCCAAGTGCGACATTTTAAAAGCAAACCATATATATATATATATATATATATATATATATATATATATATATATATATATATATATATATGGGTCTATATTAGAACATCGTAATTTCACAATTTCGAATGTTCTAATATCGAACTCTGCTCTGACAACATTGAACATGCAGAACAGCAAATTTTTTCCTAGGGAAACAATTTGCTGTTCCAAAACACATACACACAACACAAGCACACCAAACAAACAGCAATCCACACACATACACCTAAAATCTTACAGCTAACCCTACACTAAACTGTACAAGCAGCACTAACTATCCACTTACCTTAACTCAAACCCTAACCCTAAGGTCTGTCACTATCGCACACTCACCTCACCCACGCCCTAACCCTAACTCACCTAACCTGCGCCCAATCACACACTTACCTGAACCCAACCCGTAACTTTCAACCACAGCGCTGAAAATAGCGAAATGACAAAAACAGACAACTGAATTCTTTCTCTAGGAAAAAATTTGGTTTTCTATCGTTTCACTATTTTCAGTGTTCACTGAATAGGGGTCGATATTAGAAGATTTGAAATTGTGAAATTTTGATGTTCTAATATAGACCTTATACATATACCAATCCCTAATCTTTTTACATCCTACAAGAGTTCATGAAATACATGCACTCTGTTTTTTGGCAAGTAACCAGACTGCATTGATTCGCCACTCTCCCCTCTGCTATTTAAATATACAATGCTCTGTACAGTTATTATGTAACCAGTTCTGTATCGACTCAACATTCCTCTACGTACGTATCTTCTAGTGTGTGTGCGCTGCATCTCTCATTTCCTCTCCATTTCAAAATGAGCAAAGCCTTAACGTTAACAAGAATCATTAGAGTAGTGTTTCTTGAATGGAGCTCAGTGATCAATCTTCCTGCTCTTGACTCACTACAAATAAAGCAACAGACTAAAGTATCTACCCCTCGACCAGAGAGCTAACTTGCATGACTTGTCAAATCCTACATACCCAACTCTCCCTTTAACAGGAAAAAAAATGTTAGCCAATGGACTATAACAGCATGTATACTGAATACATTTGAGCGACTGATTCGTAAGTTTTATTGTAATGTAAGTAGACCACTGAATAAATGGGCTTCTTGCCTTTGTAAAAGTAAACCAGACTCACTTTCCAGATGAATTTAGGTGTCCCACTGCTGAAATAATTGTTAAATATTCACAGGTGGTCACATGAATACATAAACATGCTTGATGCAAATGCAGAAGTGTCATCTCACTGTGGCTTGTATTTATTGCTTTAAATATGCCTCTTTGGATTTCAAGTGTGCCCTACCTATCCTTTCCCTCTGTTTCCTCAGGTGCTGATTCAGGCTGTTGTGATCTGAAAAATATATGAAAAATGTGAATTCTCCTCACACTCTGTGTGTAAAATTATATATTTCAAATAATGTTACAGAAAAGTATTATAGCGTACCTGAAATATATTACTAACATAAAATGAGAGAAGCAATAAATACTACATAAATATGAGTCTTCCTTTTGATAACCAAGTGAAAATAAATCTTTTCTACTGGTTAGGAGTACTGTTTGTCCTGCAAACGCTTACATTTCATTACCAAAGTGTCTTATTTTGAACATTCAGAAAATACAGCAACATTATTGGTTTATGATTAGCCAAACACCCTCTGATGGAATGTAATAAAACCAGTTAATGCAAACAGAGCTTTCACCTGATGTTTATACATTAAAAATGTAGGCAAGTTCTAGCGCTGTAGGAAATGCTGCACAGATGTGTTTCCCTCCCTGGATGCCAGCTTCTAGGGGAGGCACCCAAACATAATTTTTTTTTTATTTAATATTTTCTGGTTTGTTTTGATTAAAAATCATTGGTACTAGTTACTTTTCTTTGGTAGGGTTTCATTCAATACTAATGTTATTTTTTAGGCTATTACCTTGCTGATTATTTTTGGGGGTAGTGATGCTAAGTTTTTAGTGCTGTTATATTGCCAATCAGAATTGGCTGCTGCCACTGTTTGCCACTGGTAAATTATCTCCTTGTAAACCATATATCACCCAGTGCATTCACATATGTTGTTCACAATGTCACTGAGCAACTGTATGCTAGCCAACTCTAATGAAAGAATTTAGCTGAAAAAGCACAATCAGGAAGCTAGAGATACTTGCAGCACAGTGTTACCATGTAAGCACTGGACTGTAAGGCTGGTAGTATGACAAGCAAGTCATCGAGGTCCATTGCCGCATCTGTGACGAGTTTTCCTTTCTAGTCTGTAGTGCACTTCCCTCATTCTGCAACTATTTCTTTACTGCCCCATTATCTCCCCTCTAATGTGGCCAATGTGATTAACCAACCAATAATGTGCATCCTTATTTCATTAAGTACTGATGTTATTTGCATTGTCTTTAACATGCCCCCCCCCCTTTCAGTCTTCTCTGTGCCTCCCCCTTCATTCTCCCCTGTGGTTCTGATGATTCTGTAAGTAGGGCATAGCTCAGCATACCTATGAGTTCTCACTGACTCTGCCATTGTATGTCTTTAGCCCAAGGAGGTTTTATTGTTTTGAGTTTCATCACCATGTAATGTATTGCTATAATATGCAACTATATCTACCAGAAATGGGGGTGGATCATGGGGGTGGGCATCTCAGTCATCCATGTGATGGAGTTCATCTACAACACCTCGTCATAAAATATTGTGAGCATTATTGACAACAAATGGTAATGATCTTAAATAAAGAAAACTATAAAGGGCAGCTTCAGTGTTAGATACATATCACTGAAGTAGGAAAACAGGCTGTTGTGAATATGTCTTTTTTTTTTCATGCAAAGTTGCATTCTTTTCTGGATGGATTATATGCCACTCTTGACCCTGTAATATCTGCCATATTAGATGCCTGTAAACACCATTAACTTGTTTGTTTCTTTTACACTTTACATTAATTAGCATCACATAACTGTAGCATTTGCTGTCTGTCCTGGGCCATTGCTGAACATGTTCTGTAAAGTGGTTGATTCATTCAAGTATTAAATACATAAATGAACACCTGTTCACTAAATGTGTTTTAAAATATAACCTTATCATTGTTTCCATTGCTCTGTAGGAAACTTAACTGACATCCGTGAAGAAACACTGGCAAACATACACTAAGGCAAAAGAAAGGGCCCAAAGCAGGCTAAATTACATCCTGCTCGAGTTGCCATTTTTTTCCAGTAATGACTTAGTTTTTCTTAAATTACGATTATACTAAAGACTTTGGGTTTGCACTGTGGTTGCTGTTCTTCTGAGGGTGAATGTTACTGTTTTACTGCAGGAATCATTTCAGGTCTTATGTTACATGAAGTGGCAAACAAGCAAAATGTCAAATAATAGTTTGAAGGTTTAATGAGCAAATTTTCTGATGTTTTGTGGCCTAGGATGTTTACTAAGATAATCTCTCAAGGGTTCACCCCTCAGGCAGGGGGCATGGAAATCATATGTTTGTAATAAATGAACATGACAGCAGAGGTTTCTGGCTATGAATCAATGATGCCTGTGAGGCAGGGTTTGGAAACTACAGAAAGTTTACATGGTTTTTTGGTCAGATTAAGTGAGGGAAGTGGGAAACCACTTTAACTGTTTCCAAACGTCAACTTCTTAATGTTGGTAAGAGGCTTAGCTGAAGAATTGTGGTGAGAAGTTATTTAACTTGGAGTATACTGAACATGATTAAAACAAGCTGTCCCTACAAGAAAAGTGGAAGTATGTTTTATAGGCTTGTAGCTGTGTAAATTGTGCACTCTCATCCTACTACAAATGTTGAATATTCCACTTTGACTACTGAATCAGAAGACTACATCACTATAATATGGCTGAGCTCTAACACTCTTATCATACTTTATTATCGGCCTATATTTTGTTAGCACTGGGCAGAATAAAATGTAATGTGTGACCATAGGAAAAAAAAAGTCCTGTGGGCTATACAGTGCAAGCAAGGAAAGCATTATTACATATACAGTGATACATTTCACAATTAAAACTACAACATTTAGTACACATCTGCTATGTATAAGAATAGTATAACATATAGTTTAGGCACTCCAATATAACCAGACGTAACTTCTTATGACATACACACTAGTATGCTTCTAGCTATATTACAGAGTCTTCTTGTCACCAGTAACAGTGTTTTTTTTTGCGTGATACATTAAGCACAATAAAACTAACTCTGCTAAGCTATTAAGCACATAACTCTGCTAAGCTATTAAGCACATAAAATAATGCACATGCTACTATGGCAAGTATTTGAAGTTAAAGCTTTAGGTTATAAATTTTTTGTATTGGATGATTTGGGTTCTCTAAAGGATTGGAGGTATCCATGGCATTCAAAGTGCTGAATTCATGACTATTTCTGCTTACATATAGTTATTCCTTTTTTGACAAGCATAGGGACTTTGAATTTCAGCACTGTTAAGCACATTCCCATGATTTACATCCCAGTAGTCACTGATCCAGACTCAGTGAGCCATTCCCAATGGACTAAGCCACATCCACCTAATTCATGCAAAGACCCTTTTGGCCCTGTTTGGCCTACCCTGTGCAGTACAGTGACAGGTTATATCCATAATCCAGTTCTCATTTTGGAAGGTACATCAATGCAAGCCAGTAAGTTGTAGGTTTCTGTTCATATCTTTAGTCATATAGTCATGCTCATCCTTCACATTATGCAAAACTAAGAAGCCAGACTTTTCCTACAACAACCAGGGATGGTGACTACTGAACTGAAAAAATAACAGGCTCCGAGACACAAAAGATGCATGAAAACACCAGAAAAGACAAAGTTCTGAACAATGACAGAATGTGCCTTGTAAAGTAACACTTGAAGATAAGCATTCTACTTGGAGTAGTAGAAGAAGAAGAAGAAGAAGAAGGAAAAAGGCACAAAATGGCAGTCGGACGCAGTTAGCAAATCCTTCCTGCATAAAGAGGCTACCAACCCAAACCCAGATGCGGAACTGTATTTCAAGAAAGAACAAGTTGAAAAATAGGGAAATGGTTTTGCTGTCATAGAGTGAAATGGTCCAGTGCTACATTCGGTTATGCTGACTACAATTATCGTGGTATCCATGATAGATGCTTGCACTCTGAAAACAGTACAGATTATACCTACCAAGACATTAAAGGGAATATCTGTCATGGAACACAATAAAAGGCTTGAAACGGTCCCTGGCACTGTGCAGGCAGGAAAGAGATATTAGACATTATGTAGACCTTTAAAGTACAAAAACGGATGCATGGAAGTAAATGTAACTAAAGGAGCACTAGAAATCAA
This sequence comes from Protopterus annectens, assembly GCF_019279795.1. Lineage (NCBI taxonomy): Eukaryota > Metazoa > Chordata > Ceratodontiformes > Protopteridae > Protopterus > Protopterus annectens. The sequence continues at coordinate 1,596,764,810 of NC_056741.1, read as the reverse complement.
CCGTGCCAGCAAGAGATGATATTTACTGATGTAGGAAGTCTGGGCAGGGGCTAACTAGTAAAATGGTAGCCATAAATGACTAAACTCAATATTTACTCTTACTTGTAGATGTGGCTATATAAATAATTATGCATTCATTTATGTATATACGTAGACATCTGTACATTTATGTTTCTGTATAAATAAGATCTATGCGTATGTTTAGCTATGTATACAATTAAGCATGTAAGTACATAGTTATGTATTTATTCAGGTATTATTCACTTATGTATATTTGTCTATGTGTGTGTATGTATGTATGTATGTTTGTGAGTGTGTGTGTGTGTCATTCTCTGTCTCATATGTGCATATTTTGTATATATACACACACACACACACACACACACACACACACACACACACACACACACACACACATATATATATATATATATGTGTATGAGATAGAAGATGTATATGTAGGTGTGTGTGTGAAATGTATACATTTATATATCAATATATCTATTTATACATGTACATATGTCATTTTGGATTCATATATATATATATATATATATATATATATATATATATATATATACACACACACACACACACACACACACACACACACACACACATTTATGTATGCTATTTATGTAGATATATATGTGTGTGTGTGTGTGTGTGTGTGTGTGTGTGTGTGTGTGTGTGTGTGTGTGTGTGTGTGTGTGTGTGTGTGTGTATGTGCGTGTGTGTGTGTGTGCATGTGTATGTATTTTCATATGTATAGTTTTATGCAAACCTTTATATCTGCACTTTATGCATCTGTATGTATATTTGCAAAGCTGGATTTATGAGTGTATTTATGCATGTATAAATGTATGACAGTTATACTATCAGGTTAAGAATTATTCTACGGTAACATAAAGGAGATCATTATACTGAGACACCTAGAACAGGAAATGGATTCTGGAGAGACTGAGGTTATTATACAGAGCATTGGAATGCCTCCATTACCATGCATTTATTAAATTTTGTGACCATACAAAAGAGGAGAAATTAACCCGACAGACTAAGTCTATATGGAATGAAGTATATGTGTATAGGGTATGTATCTAAGCTATATATCTCTTTCTGTGCACAGTGGTGTATTCATGCACATTTGTATGTTTATGTATGTTCTCAATTTATGTCAGAATGTGTACCTTTGTAATTCATAACATTTTTATCTTTGTGTATAATGTTGTCCCTCATGGCTTAGGTAGTAGTTGAAATGGGCATTGTCAGTAGTTGCTTCATCCAATTCAGGGTCAACAGAAACTGATTATTTAAAGAATTATATAAAAGATTTTCACTTATCAGTAGTGACAAAGGAAGTTAAAGAACTGAAAATGTGAAAAACTGAGGACAGAGAACTGTTTTGATTTAAAATGGGATAATTAATATAGCCTTAATAATATCAAAAGTCAGTAAGTTAAAAACATCTGAAATAAGGTTATGCAGACCCTTTGGCTGCACCCTTCAACTTTGTCTTACTAAAAGCAAATATCTGGTTTGTCAGTCAAGATCAGTTCACAGTTCAGATATGCAGCTGAACTGGTGTCATTGTAGTACGAGCCTGTATGGACTGACACATGAAAATGAGTGCATTTTTTCCATCTCATAGTCTAGCGGTTCATAAGAATTGAGGACATCTTACCATCTTTGGATGGGTGATTATATGAACTGACAGCATCTTACCCAGGTTATACACATTTAGAGACAGTCCCCCAGATTCTGCAAGCCCTGCACAGCATGCAGGACTAGTGTAGGAGCTCCAGAAGGCAATATGTCTGCCGTGTGATCCAGGAATAACCTGTAGGGGTGTGCACTAGTCCTGCATGGACTCAGCCCCTGTATGCAAATTACCCCATTAGCAGGAGAAATCCATGCAAATGGGGTGAATTTGAAATCCAGGAAGCTGGAAACCGGCCATGCAGGACTAGTGCAATCTGTAGAAATGTACTCCACCAGTAACGGAGTACATTTCTGCAAATTACAAAACGGAGCCATGACAGCTCCAAATAAAGGGTGGATATCATGTAGAAAGCATGCCAATGGCCAACTATAAGGCCATTGGCATGGAAAACACATGCAAATATAAAAAAATCTACTTTTAATTTTGTATAGCTGATCTCGGCTGTTTATACGTAGGACAGCAGTGTACAAATGGGATCGGGGGGAAAATAAGAAAAAAAAACATAAAATAAGCATCCTAATCAAAATCACTATTTTGCCATTACACTCAATGGCAGACAGAAGACAACATGGCCAGTGAATAGTGGTTGCTAAGGGGGGAGGTTCAGTGTGGGACATGTAACCATGCATTAGCAGGCAATCCTATGCAAATGAGGGGAATGATACTGGAACTCAGATTTCCTCTGCATGCTAGTCAGCATTCAACAGTGTAAGAGCAAGAATAGCTTGGTGCAAGCCTAGGAGTTAGCTGACATCATAGGGGGTGTGTGTCAGGCATACTGTAAGCAGATTGGAGCCCTGTGGTTCCAGTTTGGTCCTAGCTTAGCAGGCCTAAGCAAGGGGGTGTGTTTGAGGCTGCCTAGCACTCTTTACATTTTTTTTTCAATAATTTTTATTTTTGTTTTACATTTGCAAAAACCATAACCATTCCATATTTACAAAATGACCATATTTGCATGTTATACATTATGGATAAAGTCGAAACATGTAGGTCATACAACATACCTAATTACAATATATACAAAGATGCTTTCCCAGTTAATGTCATTAGTCTAAAAACAGCAGATACAAAAATGATACTTCATCCATAGTTAAGCTGTGTACTCGTGGGCATACTTCCAGTTCATAAGTACCTGGTGCTTTATGCTAACTAATAACATGTTATAGGACTGTTCCCAGATTGCTCCAGCTTTCATATTTTTGTTTCTTTTGTCCAATACTATTTTATGTGCTAGTAGATGTTTAATAGCAGATTTCTTGAATTCCTCTCAAGAGATACTTACTGGATCTAGCCATTTGCGAGCTATATATAGCCTCATTAATAAAAAAATCGTTATAAGTGGGTTAGCTTGTTTTCCTGAGATGTTGGCCGGCAGGATGTGAAAAAGAGAAAATTCCCATGTTAGTGTTGATGCTTGATACCCCATTTTTTGCAGTTATAACTTAAGGAAATTCCAAAGCTTGAAAATGCATTTACAACTCCAGAATATATGTATTAGGTCTGCAATCTGGTCTTTACAGTGTGGACAGTATGGGGACTTAGTTGCATTGAATTTGTGAAGAATTGCTGGGTTGAAATATGCGTTATTATTAGTCATGAGTTGCGTGTAAGAGAGTTTTCTAAGTGGAATAGTTTTCGATGTTAAGTTGATTGCCTTTTCTATTTGCTGGTCATCCATATCAGGTTTTAATTTTCTCCAGTAATTAGAGAAGAGAAGGTCTTTCTGGAATTTGATTTCCCCCATCATTTCGTATGAGTTCGTTATTGCTTTCCTTGACATTAACATAGTCTTCCAAAGTAGGGTACAGTTTTCGATGTCACTTTCGAGTATGGTAAGGTTTTGGAGGTAAATGGACCACACCTCTTTGATTTGTCTTAAAATTATTATATATACTTTAGGTAAGTTTAGATTACTTCTTAATTCATGAATTGTGCTACTGAGGAATGGGTAGATATCTTGGAGTCTCTTATGTTTTAACCGAGGGAAGGAGTCTAGGTTTAGCATTTTGTTATTTATTTTTAAGTTAGGATTCTTATGTAGGGGTTGTAGTATTAACATAGCTTGTCCAAGGTTTAAGGAGTGAAAAAGTTTTTGTGTTATATTTATAGAATGTTTTAGTGGCTCTATTATGTTACAGGCTTGTAAATCTTTTTTATTTAAGAAGGGAAGCGCTTTGGGATTGATGTCTAGTGTTTTTATGTACCTATAGTATATTGTTACCCAGGCCGGTGAACCAGTCTTTGCCGAGGGTTCATACTCTGCTATTCTCAGTATTCTATTAGTGTTGATAATAGAGTAGTAGGTTTTGAAATCTGGCAAGTTCAGACCCCCTTTGTTTTTGGGAAGTGTTAGTTTTTGATAGGAGATTCTGGTCTTTTTAGGTTCCCATACAAATTTTGCTAGAAAGGTATGAATTTGTTTAAAGAATTTATTATGTATAGTTATCTGAGATGTCATAAATAGATATATTAATCTAGGTAGTATGTTCATTTTAATTATTGATACTTTAGACAAAAACGGTAGCTGAAGGTTATTCCATCTTGTACAACCTTGTGTTATGTTTTGTCATTTAAGAGTTACGTTATGTTGGCAGAATTCCTTGTTATTCTGAAAGAAAGTAATCCCCAGGTATTTGGTTTCTTTTTTTGTTTTTATTTTGTCTAAGAGAGGTATTAGGGAGATGAGTCTAGGTGGCCTTAAGGGGAATATATTAGTTTTATTAAGGTTTAATTGTAGTTAGACGTGTATGAGAATTGTTCAATTGTGTTTATTATTTTGGTCATGTCTGAACTTGGTGTAGTAAAGTATATGTTTAAATAATTTGCAAATGCTGGGAGATAAACTTTGAAGTTATGTATTGAGGGGGGAATTATGATATGTATTTTGTTTAATATATAGAAATAGAGGTTCTAGGTAAAGGTTGAAAAGAAAGGGTGATAGCGGGCAGCCTTGTCTTGTTCCATTTTTTATCGAAATTCTGTTTGACCATGTTTTGTTTATATATAGGGATGTATATGGATTACTATAGAGAATTTGAATGATCTGTATAACATTTTTAGGTATGTCAAAGTGAGGGAACATTTGCAGCAAGAATTCAAGATTGACCCTATAAAAAAGCCTTGTGGGCATCTAATACCATTGTGAAGATGTTGGTATTTCTCTGATTTGCAAAGGATATTAACGCTTCTAATGTTGGTGTGTTGTCACTGGTCTGTCTATGTGGTGTAAACCCAGATTCTTCCAGAGAAATTATTTTCTCTATCAGATTTTTAACTCTGTTTGTGAGTATTGAGATCAGGATCTTGGTGTCTATATTTAGAAGAGAGATGGGTCTATAGCTATATGGATTTTAGGGTCCACTTGGTCTTTTTATATAAAAGTAGTTTTAGAGGCATTACAGTGAATATCATGTATGTTGTTATTTATTATATAGTTCAGCACGTGGTATAATAGTTTGGCAACTAGTGGACTGAAGGATTTATAAAATTCTGAGGTAAGACCATCCGGTCATGGAGCCTTGTGTGGTTTTAGATATTTAATTGTTGTGGTTATCTTATTAATAGAAATGGTCTCCGTTAGTTTTTTTTTTGTTGATCTAAATCTAGTTTAGGGAATTTTAGTTTTTGAAGAAAAAGATCCCTATCCTCCTTCGAGGCTTGTAGGGTTTGTTCTCCATATGTTTGAGTATATATTTGTTCAAATACTTTGATAATTTCCTCATTTCTTGTATAGTTTTTCCCTTGGTAATTTACTTCTGCTATAACTGAGGTGAATTTTTGTTGAGTGATAATTCTGGCCAATACTCTGGAAGGAATTTGGGGTTCTTCTGTGTAATTAGCCAACTGTCTTGTCTCATAAAAAGATAAATTTCTGTTCTCGAGAATATATAGGTCTCTTTGTAGTTTTAGGAGGTCCATTTCCATTTGATTATTAGGGTTATTTATCAATCCTTTCTCATGTTGTTCTATTTTCTCCTTTATTTTATGTTCCTCTTTCAGTTGGATTTTTTATAATATGCTGCTTTTTTAATGAAAGTTCCTCTGATTTGTGTTTTGGTCGATGCCCATTCTATATCCATTGATGTTTGGGAATTGAAGATATTTACAAGGGATGTTTTTAATATATCCTCAATCTCTTTTACTACATCTGATTTGAAGAGCAGATTAGGATTTAATGACAAGTTATTAGCTCTATTGTTTAAAAACCTTTCTGTCCCAGTTGATACTCAGTGTAACTTTGGAATGATCCGACAGAAATCTAGTGTGTATGACTATTGTAGGGTCCATGTTAATGAGTATGTCTGAGATTAAAAAGAAGTCTATTCTCACCCACATTTTATGGCATTGGGAGTAGAATGTGTAATTCCCAGTTTTGTTATCTCTATCCTCATATTTAAAGGGGTCATATAGTTTGAAGTCTTGTTTAAGTTCATTTAAAGCTATTGTAGCTTGTCGATTATGTAGTTTGGTCGGGTTCGATTTATCCTTTCCTGGGTTTTGATATGTGTTCCAGTCACCACCAGTTATTAGATAATGATCTTCCAGTTGATTTAGAACTGAGTACAGTGACATGAAAAAGAGATGTTGGTTGCTACAAGGTGCATATAGATTTAACACCACTATGGGTTTTGGAAATACCGTGTTAGTAAATGTTACATAGCACCACCTTCCCTCTTTGTCAGCCTTAGTTTCAAATATTTTATCCTGAAAATGTTTTTTAATTATTATGGCCACCCCAGCACTGTTAGTTTTGTCCCCAGAAGCTATAATTTGTCTTATCCATTTTTTTCCCAATATCTGTCCATTGCTCTGAAGTTAAATGTGTTTCTTGTATTAAGATGAGATTAGCTTTGGTTTTCTGGACTAAATGCAAAAATAGTTTCCTTTTTTCTTTATTTTGTAGTCCTTTAATGTTCCACATTTCCATTTTTCCCATTTATGTGATAGATATGCTTGTTTTAACTGATCTGTATGTTAATTTAGATTTATGTTTTTTGTATGTGTTGTTATAGTGTGTCATTGGAAAGCATCTAACTATTCCTGTCCCTACACTGTGCCTACCCACTGCACCCCTGGACCAGGAATAAATGGGGGAAAACAATGTGATTTTAGTATGTACCATAAGATTCCCACTAGTTTTAAATTGTGTTTTTTCTTTACGTATACGTTTGTGACATGGTATCCCCCTTATGTTACTAAATACAATACGGACAAAGCTTAACAGACTAGTTCTCTACAAAAAACACTGCTGCATCATATCCCTAGTCTCAACCTTTAAACTATTATATCATTAGAGTACAGCGGTTAAAGTGCAAGACATACAGCTTATAAGTTTATGATCTATTCCTCCTAAAAGTGCGTTTTTAAACAACATGTTAATGATCAAATTATCAATTAGATATGGCAAAATATACAACAATGTAACCTATATTTTTAAGCCAGACATGTCATATTTAAATGATCCTTCTCCATATAATTCTCTTACCTTCCCTCTTCTTATATATATAAATTACCTAGCTTCTGTGTTCAGGCATTCTTCTGTAGCAATCTATAACAAACTCAGCTTGCATTATTGGCATTTAAATAGAAGTGGGTATATAAGGGGAAAAAAAGGGAGTTGCAAGCTTAGGCAGGTATATATATTGCTAAGACTTGCTTGTTTAGATATTTATAACTTCTGCAGTCAATTAGATTATATTCATATTGTCATATAATTCCTCTCCTCTAAACTGCTTAAACTCTCAGTCCTGCAGTTATTCCAGTTAAACATCATTATTTCAATCAAGAACCATTTACTTGGTCTGGTTCTACCAGACTCGCATCCAGAAATTAAGACTGGATTCTTTACAATAAGCTTGTATTGGAGAATCAAAGTCACAATGTTGTTTTGGTAAAACAGTACCTTATTCTTCTGATTCTTCAAAGTCATGTTTTCAGGCTTTACTAGTCATCTTTTAGTCAGTTGTTGTCTTATTAAGTGTTTCATGTCAATTTTTATGATTTTGAGTTAGAAATCACTTCTTGGTCTTGCTGTACCTTCCTTTTAAGTCGTTTTGGTTTTATAGTGAGGATTTTGTGCTTCAAGGGGGACTGTTTTAACATACCAGTTTCCTGGAAACTAGTGTCACCTTATATTAAGTGCATTGGAAGGCAGTTGAATTTTAGTTCCTAATCGGTTTTCATTTCCTTTTCCCATGTTCCTCGTGGCTCCTATCATTGATTTAAGGGCCTAGGAAGCAAGAGGAAGCTCTCAGGGTGTGTATCCCATCAAAAACACTCACAAATCGGTCTGATTTTTACTCAAGGGTTATTTTTAATTTCCAGGCATTTTATTTCATTTCTGGAGGTGGAATCTGCTTGAAAACTGACAGGAAAGTCTATTTTGCTTCCTTGGGGTTAGCAATCATGTATTTAACATCTTTTACATTGAAAATTAGATGGTTTGGATATTTCATCTGGAGCTTTATTTTCTTTTCTATCAGAAACTTGCAGTATGGAGATAGAAGTTGCCTTGCTTGCCTTATCTGAATAGGCAGATCTTGAGCAAAGGAAATTCCACTATTATTCCAGGTGAGTGTCCATTTCTTCTTTGCTGCAAAGAGTATTTTATTTACATCTTGATAGTTTAAGATTTTGGCATACACAGGTCTTGGTCTCAAGGATGATTGAGCTTCTCTCAGAGCTCTGTGGGCTCTCTCTATTATTATTTGTTGTGTTGCTTCAGAATCATCTAGTAAAGATTTTAGTATGAGTTTAATAGTTGGTATTAGATCAATTTGTGACACAGTTTCAGGGATTCCCCTTATGATAATATTGTTTCTCCGAGCTCTTGCTTCTAAATCTATTATTTTTGTTTGTAGACTTTGCAGCTGTTTGTCGTGGGAATCAGTCCTCTGAGATGAAGAGTCTAATTTTATTTCATTTTCTAAGATTTTTGCTTCAGATTTTTCAATTCTGGTTAGAATTTGATTAAATGAGCCTCCAAATGTTTGAAACTGTGTGGATAAGTCCTGCATTGCTTGTTGAATGGGCAATAAAGCTGTTTTTATATCTTCCAGGCTAGCTGGCTGTTCTGACTTAGTTTTATTTGCAGGCTTGGAATTGTCAGATTGCTTATTTGTCCTCTGTCTTTTTGGAGTTGTGTCTTTGTCTGGTGAGGCTAATATTGAGAATTTGGTTTTAGTTTTTAAAGTCTCCATATTATTTTCTTCTTTCAACATCTTGCTTTAGGTAAGTTTTGCAGACTTTATGTATGACTGCAGGGCCACAGCACCACACGGCTACAGATGATAGTTAATCCTTTTGTTTTAAAAGGAAGCTGTTGCTTTTTTTCCCTTCTTTTGAATGCTGTTTGTTGTCTGGAATAGATATTCAGTCGTATTTATTTGTTTTTTAGTCTGCGCTGTCTTCTGGATTTATTATAATCCAGGGTATTTCAGAGAGCTAGGTGCTTGCAGTGCTCACAGAACAGTGGCCATCTTGAACCTCCTAACACTCTTTACATTGCTTAAGTGGGTGTGCACGCCACGCACCGGGTTTTAAAGGAAAAAAAAAAGTAAACCAGGAAAAAGTAGCTCTGTGCACATTTGAGTACTGTGTTTGTGTGGTGTGCCCCTGGCCTTAAACAGGAAGGCAATAGGAAGGGAAAACAGCAGTAGGAAGGTAATCTAGGAAAACTAGCATAGCTGTCAGGTGAAATGTATCTGAATCAGCCAATTACACAGGCAGCAGACCAGCCCAGCCCAGAACACTACTATAAACTATGCAAACACCTTTCCCTCTGGTTTTTCCCATACTCTACACCACCAATGTATACAAGTGGGGAAATTTTAGCAAACAAAACAACACAATGGTAGGGGCTGCAATAGCTAACATACAACAACATGTGGAAGAGGCTGAGGGTGGTGAGGATGTGAATGCTGTCAACCAACCCATGGTGAGTTGATGGAGAAGAGTGTACAGACCCAGGGTAACCTACCCGAGGCTACATGAGCTAGAGATAGTAGAGCACTATAGGGTGGACAGGGACCTCTTACAGCAAATTGTTGAGCTGTGCCGGCCATGCCTGACACACAAAACTAACAGAGGAGAATCCATGCCAGTGGATACCAAGGTATATTTAGGCTTAAGAATACTAGCTACAGGTACCTTCAAAAGGTCAATTAGGGATATGATGGGGATCTCCCAGACATCAGCATCCAGGGTACTCTATCAGTTCCTGGATGCCATGTCAGCACATGCCGGTGAACACGTATATTTCCCCAACATCTGTGAGGCATTGGCCAGCAATATGCAACTGTTCCACCAAATAGCAGAATTCCCTCAGGTAGTGGGTGCTATAGACTGCACGCACATATGCATCAAAGCACCATCCAGTGAGTGGGGTAGGGTCTACATCAACCGCAAGGGCTTCCCCTTCATCACCTGCCAGGTTGTGTGATGCCCAGGGCATAATAATGAATATGTGCACTGGCTGCCCCGGAAGCTATCATGATTCCCACATCTGGCATCTGATGTAGCTGTACCAGCGATTTGCCAATGAGGACATCCCTTATGGTCACCTAGTGAGGGATGTTGGTTATGCACTCGAGCCGTGGCTGATGACACCCATCAGAAATGCACTCACACCAGAACAAGAACTCCATAATGAGGCACACGCACAGACCAGAATTATGATAGAATGTGTGTTTGAGATGCTCAAGTCACGGTTCCGGTACCTGGACACATCCGGTGGAGCCTTGCAGTACTCACCAGCTACATGTACCCAAATTGTCATAGCATGTGCCATGCTGCACAATATGATCCTGTGGAAACAGCTGCAGAAGGAGCAGCACAGAGCAGGGCCATACAGCCCCCCACCATTGCCAAGGCCTACACAGGCACAGAGTGACTCAGAGGAGGAACAATCTGAGCCTGCCCAAGTAGGCATAAGGAGGCATGCCCAGTGTGCCCTGGCCTTGGCAAAGAGGCAACTCATAGCACATACACTGACACAGGAGGGACCCAGGGAATTACACCTCTCTCTGACTCGCACATATAGAAAAAAGGATGCCAAACATGACACTACCTCTGCTCAACCATGTGTAGGGAGTGTACTATGTACATCTGACATAGGCAGCCCTGCAGCACCACCCTCAATACTGGCACACCCACAAGGTAAGTCACTCAACCTACCAATTGCCAAATGGAGTAATATATGTTGTTACCTGTATCTATGGTATGGAAGTGAGCATGCAAGGGAATTTGGTGGCTGAATTGTATGCCAGCAGATAGTAGACACCTATAGTGGCACCATGAGATCTGTAACAAATACTGATGTCACCACAGTAGCCGGTACTACACAGTGCAACAAAACCTACTGCGGGAAATGTGCTGGGCCACGTGTGTCCATATGACTCACACATGCCAGTCAGGGAGGTACACATACCCAACAACAGTCTCAGCCAGCCGGACAGTTGTAGACAAAGACAAACAAAGGCTGTGCTATGGCCTCTGTATGATGGATATGGGTAACCTCCCTCCCAGGCCTACACAGACTACATCAGGTCAGGCAGTGGAATGTTAGTTCTGAAGGATAGGAAGTCGGAAACTAATAGGTAGGTCAATCAAGCCTAAGACCTGTAGTATTTTGATATGCCTCTAGTCAGCATGATAGGTTAGAATACAGAATTAAATGGAGTACCTGACATACCAGTACAGTCATAGCAAATGTGTACAAGTGTCAGGTGTGCCCCCCCATCCTATGTAAAAATATAGAAACAGTCAGGTGTGCCTCCCAATCCTGTATAGAAATGTAGAAAGTCAGGTGTGCCCCCCCACTTCTGTGTATAAATATAGAAACAGTCAGGTGTGCCCCCCATCCTATGTAGAAATGTAGTAACAGTCAGGTGTGCCTCCCCCAATCCTGTGTAGAAATGTAGAAACAGTCAGGTGTGCCTCCCAAACCTGTGTAGAAATGTAGAAACAGTCAGGTGTGCCCCCCCAAACCTGTGTAGAAACGTAGAAATAGTCAGGTGTGTCCCCCACACCTCTGTGTATAAATGTAGAAACAGTCAGGTGTGGCCCCCATCCTATGTAGAAATGAAGTAACAGTCAGGTGTGCCCCCCAATCCTGTGTAGAAATGTAGAAACAGTCAAGTGTGCCCCCCTCAATCCTGTCTAGGAATGTAGAAATAGTCAGGTGTGCCCCCCAATTATGTGTAGAAATGTTGAAACAGTCAGGTGTGCCCCCCAATCCTATGTAGAAATGCAGTAACAGCCAGGTGTGCCCCCACTCTTATGTAGACATGTAGAAACAGTCAGGTGTACCCCCTCCCCCAACCCTACTTAGAAATGTAGTAACAGTCAGGTGTGCCCCCCAAACCTATTTAGAAATGTAGTAATGGTCCGGTGGGCCCCCCCAATCTGATGTACACATGTCGTAACAGACAGGTGTGCCCTCCCACAACCCTATGTAGAAATGTAGAAACATGTATGTGTATTTATAATACCAGTGGAGCACAGATGCCCAGTGGTGGCCAAGGTAGCAGGATAGATTGTAATATTTGCACAATATGCAGGTATGTGTGTGTGTTAGGTTGGTGTGTGTTTCATATTGTGTGAGAGTGGTCAGTATGTATGCATGTTCAGGTATGACCTGGTGGACATTGCCCACTACTTCTGATGACAGGGCCAAGTCCTGACAACTGCAGTGACTAAGACAATTCCCACCAGTATAACACATGCTAGCAGTAAGCCATTGTAAATGTATGGTGGTAATATGTGTCACCATCTGAAAGATTGACATGGAATGGCTGTTGGGCTAGATATACAAACAGTACACAGGGGAAAGTACCCCAGATATACAGTATATATTGTGTAACTGTGAAACAGTCACACCCTTGGAATTGTACAAACAGGTATGCATCACATTATCTGGACCTGTAGTAGTGAATACCGGTGATGTCTGCCCTAACACTTGCAGATCACAAAGGAGGTAGGACTGATGTATAGGGAAACAGCTGATGTACCTGCACATGCCAGCATAACTGGAATGCCCCATGCATATCTGTGTGTCAGATGCAAGTAGTGTCCATAGCACACATGCACCCAGCTCACCCAAACATCACCCACAGGTACCTCTCTGGTCATATCCCTGCTGTGAAGAATGGGTACAATATGACCCCACCTGTATATGGCGGTAGCAAAACAATGCAGCATGCAGTGCAGTTATCCCATACAGGTGTGTCCTTAGCCATAGGTTTCACCCTGCCAGCATCCACACCACCTGATCAAGACTGATAGAAGGTATTGGCTTGAACACCTAGCACACCTACCCTGTCACCCCAGGAGAATATACTGTATGGCGGTCTGAGACTAGGACTGACAGAATGCAACGGCCTGCCACATCTGGCCTGCATCAATGCCAAATGGCCCACAGGCCTCTGCCAAAGACCTGTGTCTCACATGTACTGCCAATGCATGTTATGTCATGGACACCCAAATAACAACATAACACACTCCACATAAGCCATATAAAAGGCCATGTGAACAAACCACAGTAACATGTCTACTGCATGAACTGTGGACCAACACCAAAAAACAGCTGTGATGGGGTGATAACCTTAGGGAAAGTATCAGAGAATGTATGCATAATGTATGGAAGAGGATAGAAAAACAGAGGGGTGGGAGCATGGGCAGCATGGAATGTGCAAGGTCCGACACAAAGCTGTGTGCATACACTACCCCTGGCTGCAAATACATAAATGGGTGGCTACATAATTGCCCATACACCACAATAGGGGTAATGTCCTGACTCATGGCCCCTGCCTTTGGGTAACCTGTGCTAATCTGTAGAGCTGTGAGGTATTGCCATAGCAAGATAAGGCCATACTGTCACGTTGATGGATGTACAAGTATGGGATCCTCTGTCAGCACTGTACCAAGGTGCTAAACCTGATATACAGACCCAGCAGCAAGTGTCTGCAGCTCCCCTTCCAGAATGGCATAACTTACCATGAGTATGTAGGCATCTGCCCACAATACTGGATACAGCTGCAGTCACCCTTGCCCCCCAAGATGTCCCTGTGAGCAAGAATGTCTACCTGACAGTACATGAGGACAGAAAACATCACAGTGTATAACAGTACACATGTCTGAATATCTCTGCTAACAGCAGTACCATGTAGCTGAAGCAGCACAGACACAATCACCTACAGTACACACTATCTCCTGGACAGTTTGTCCCCATATTGCCAAATGATTGATGGATACCCTGCAGAAACAGTTTGCTACCTGTAGGTATACAACACAAAGGTCTGCACTGAAGTACAAACTACCTGGAATCGATCCACACATCCAATACAGAAGGGCATACTGGACATGCTCACATACTCTGCAAACAACAGTGGACCATATATATCTGGCAGTTGCAAATGTTAGTGCATACACTCCTCAGTATGCAGCAGTCATGCTTTGCACACACAGTGGATAGGAATACAGACATATATCCAAGGACAACACACTATAATAAGCCAAAAGTAGACATACATAGATGTGTGGAAGAGAGTGACTGTGGCAAGGAGTCATCCATCATGAGGCCTGTCCCACCCAGCACACAGCCAAATGGCTACAACCACATGAGGTGTAAATGTCACTCACTGTAGACAATAGCCACCAGTCTCCGTCAGCATTACAGACTATGTGGTGCAAGTGCTAGCTGTGCAACTTGACTGTACAAGGAAGTAGTCATCTAGCAACTGTATACATGTACCTGTGGAATATACCCCTGCGTGTGCCTGCATGTGGTGTATCAACCTCTAGATGAATGGGTTATGGCCCATGCACACACACTGCCCTCCCCATAGCCCTACTATGACAAGCCTGCTGAGGTCATCCACTTTGAAATACACCTTTGGGAAAGGTGTAGCCCAGTAATCTCCATGGTGCATCCTATAACTATGTACTGTTATAGTGTTGATAAACCAGTTAGGTAGGAGTTCTAATCCCAGACATGGTAACTGCATATGTGTGTGTGTGTGTGTGTGTGTGTGTGTGTGTGTGTGTGTGTGTGTGTGTGTGTGTGTGTGTGTGTGTGTGTGTGTTTCTGTTTGTGTTGAGAGCAATGCTTTTTAGGCTAGTCACACTCACTACAATTCAAATGCCCTACTTTGGCAAGGCTGCTGATGTCATTCACTGTGAAATTCATCTTTGGGAAAATTGTAAGTCAGTAATCTCCGTGGCGCATATTATAACTGCATACTGCTATAGTGTGATAAACTACTTAGGTACAAGTTCTAATACCAGACATGGCAATTGTTTGTGTGGATTCCTGACTGTGTAGGGAGCAATGCATTTTAGGCTAGTCACACACACTACAATTCAAATGCCCTACTTTGGCAAAGCTGCTGATGTCATTCCCGGTGAAATACACCTTTGGGGAAGGTGTAGGCCAATAATCTCCATGGCCCGTCCTATAACTGCGTACTGCTGTAGTGTGATAAACTAGTTAGATAGGAGTTCTAATCCCAAACATGGCAACTGTGTGTGTGTGTGTGTGTGTGTGTGTGTGTGTGTGTGTGTGTGTGTGTGTGTGTGTGTGTGTGTGTGTGTGTGTGTGTGTGGCCCTGTCTGTCTAGGGAGCAATACATGTTAGGCTAGTCACACTCACTACAATTCAATGCCCTAATTTGGCTGATGTCATTCACTGTGAAATACACCTTTGGGAAAGGTGTAGGCCAGAAATCTCCATGCCGTGTCCTGTAACTGCACACTGCTGTCATGTGATAAACTAATGGGGTAGGAGTTCTAATCCCAGACATGGCAACTGTGTGTTTGTGTCCCTGTCTGTGTAGAGAGCAATGCATTTTAAGCTAGTCACACTCACTGCAATTCAAATGCCCTACTTTGGCAAGGCTGCTGATGTCATTCACTGTGAAATACACCTTTGGGAACAGTGTAGCCCAGTAATCTCCATGGCTCGTTCTATAACTGTGTACTGCTATAGTGTGATAAACTAGTTAAGTAGGAGTTCTAATCCCAGACATGGCAATTGTGGGTGTCTCTGTCTGTGTATGGAGCATTGCTTTTTAGGCTAGTCCCACTCACTACAATTCAAATGTTCAACTTTGGCAAGGCTGCTGATGTCATTCACTGTGACATACACCTTTGGGTGAGGAATCGTCCAGTAATCCCTGTGGTATGTCCTATAAGAGCATAATGCTGTAGTATAATATAGAACTCTGGTAGGGGTTCTGTTCCCACACATGACAGCTGCGGATGTGTATGTATGTGTTTCTATGTCTGTGTAGGGAGTAATGATTTTTAGGCTAGTCGCACACACTACAATTCAAATGTCCTACTTTGGCAATCCTGCTGATGTCATTCACTGTGAAATACACCTTTGGGAAAGAGTACTGCAGTAATCTCTGTGGCACGTCCTATAACTGCTCAGTGCTGTAATGTAATAAACAAGTTAGACAGAAGTTTTAATCCCTGACATGGCAAGTGTGTGTGTCTGTGTTTGTCATTCATATCCTGTGTGGAGGTGGCTGTGAGTGTGTAACAACTGGACTCATTGTGGAGTGGGTTTTGCAAATTTCTTATATGGTGGCCCTAGTATATGTTACATTGTCCACCTTATAGCGATAACAGATGTGAAATATCCAAGAGGCTGGGTTGCAAATCCAAACCCCTACATGTAACATCAAAGCCTGGCGAATAAAGTTAGCAACCCTTGTATTACCCAGAGAATACTCTCAACACATGCCTAGGCAACAACCGCTATGTTGGTAGCACCCTGCATATTGCCCACTGATAGTAACTGTGGTGTGAATGCAGTGGGCTACAGAGGGCATGGCACCCTGTCCATCAGTCCAATAGGCACATATATGCAGACAGTGCACCTTCCCTATGTTCCCAACTGGACACCTGTAACACCTGTGGTGCCATCACATGTGACCTACAAAGGACATACCATGCCTTAAACACATACCCTATATGGACAGATGTCACTGACACCAGGGAATACCTGTATCAATCTATCAATGTAGGTGCAAGGATCAACCTGCTGTCCATTACCAGTTCCTGCCACATGAGGCCAGGACTGGCACATCTGATGATAACAATCTGTGTACACAACATGGGCCAGACATCCCAGGTACAGTTACACATGTCACTGTACATGCATGTTGGACATGTGCACTTCCCAGCCACCATCCATGTCATGGACTAAGGAACACATACATGGCACGCAATGCACAGCAATAAATCCAGAAAAAAAGCACTATTGTTGCGAGTCCACAAACCAGTTTATTCCAAATGTAAAACACAAGTAAAATTTAGCACTTTCGTCAATGCCAGTTGACTTCATCAGAATAACCCAATAAACATAAAAAAGTATTTAAATAGTATAAGCTTGGCAATGATTGGCTGTTATACCTCACACATTTAAACTTGTTTTTAAAAAGACATTTACAGAATTTTCAAACAATACAGAAGTATGAATGCTGTAAAAACCAAAATATCTTACTTAGTTTAAGGAGTTTGCCACAAGAAAGCATTGCATTAATTTAAATTTGCAATACAGAAACAGGTGTTCAAATACTTTTATATTATTTATATTACATAGTCACATTTAAACCTGTGAATGACATTTAAACATGTCCTGCCTTTTCTTTCAGAATAGATAATATAGTCAAATGGTCATTCAACCCTGGGGGGAAGTTTGCTGCTAATCTTAATTGCCATAAAAGTTCTTTCTTGTTCAAGACATTTTGCCAGTCTCCACCCCTAACATCAATATTCATTACATCTAATATGGCATATTTAAAGCCACTGTAATCCATACATTGGGTATTATGCTTATATAAGGCATTTGTTTCCTTTTTATTCTTTATATCATTTACATGTTCATATATTCTAGTTTTAAATAACCTTTCTGTCTTCCCAATGTAAAAGGATATACAGGAATTACACTTTGCAATGTATATCAGTTTACTTGAATAACAATTACCCCTTCTAGGGTAAACTGTATTCTTATTCTTATTGTCCAAGGATATAGAATTGTCTTGCAATATGTAAGAACAATAGGCACACCTACCACAGGGTCTGCTGCCATTTAACTTAAAATGTTCACCTTGATTTTTATTTTTGTTTTTATTTTCCAGGATTGCTTTTAAATTAGGGCCAATCTTAGTTGTAAATATTGGCTTCTCACCTAAAACTTGAAAGATTTCAGTGTTAGTTTTAAAGATGCTCCAGTTTTTATAAAGTGTTTCCTTCACTTGATGGTATAGGGGCCTATATTGAACAATGCATGCTTGTTGAAAATCAACTTTGTTCACAGTTTCAGTGGTATTATCTGTTTTATCCATCCTGTTCAAACCTCTACCTAAAAGGGGGATATATTTTGTACCCCAGTCACTTAATACACCAGAAAGAATTACATCAATAAAGCTACCAGGGTAGCCCCTCTCAAGAAACATATTTTTCAAACAAATAAATTCTTGAATGACATCCTGTTTTAAAGATGTCATTCTCGCAACCCTGATGGCTTGTCCCTTAATGATGCTTTTCTTTTGTGACATTGGGTGGTGACTATCAAAATGTAAATAACTATTACAAAGTTTTTTTTTGCGATAGACCCTAGATACAAACTTTTCATGGTCCTTGATTATTTTGGTGTCTAAATAATGAATCTCTTGCTTGTGAAAGTTAAATGTGAATTTTAAAAAATTGGTAGTTTGATTTAGGTATTGGATGAATAGTGGAATGGACTCTGAAGTTCCCTTCCACAAAATAAAAATATCATCCAAAAACCTACAGTAAAATACAACCTTGTAGAAGAATTCACTTTTGAAAACATTGCTCCCTTTCCCAGCCCAGCAACACCAAGTTAGCATAAGTTGGAGCACAAGCTGCCCCCATTGCTACACCCTTGACCTGCTGGAAATATTCACCTTCAAAATATATGTAGTTGTTTTCCAAAAATTTTCCCATAAGTTCACATATTAAACCAATTTCATCAGGGTTTAAATTCGAAGATGTCCACAGATCATCTTCGAAAAAGTTTAACCCTTCTTGCTTTGGAATACAGGAAAACAAATCTTCTACATCAGTGGTCAAAATGTAAGAATCAGCACACCATAAATCACTTTTTAATTGTCCTAGAAAGTCCCAGGAATCTTTGACCAAATGTGGAAATTGCTCAACCACATGTTTTATTTTTCTATCCACATATACAGCTAAATTATGTGTTTTTGAACCAGCCGCTGCCACAATGGGCCTAAAAGGTGGATTTTCTGTTTTTATATACTTTCAGTATACCAAAGATAACAGGAATGTTGGAATATAAATTCAAAAGAAAATCATAATCTACCTTAGAAATCCTCTGGTCCATCACATACTCATATAAAAAACTGTCTGTTCTCTGATAGGAAATGTGTATTTCACTACTAGAGCATGTGGAATATATTTCAGCATTGAATAAAATAGTTTGCATAATGTTTGTCTAGTCATAACAATTGTATAAAACAATTCTACCACCCTTGTCAGGTGTCATGACACATATGCTTTTATCCTCCCTTAAGTTATATAGCAAACTCCTCTCGTCTACACTAAGGTTAGAGAATATTCTTCTCTGGTTACCCCATATTTTGTAGATATCTTCTTTAATAACTTTCTCAAATATACCAGTGAGATGGTGTAGGGGGGGGGGGGTATATACACTACTTTTTCTCAAAGTTGATAAAGGAAATTTAGTTGTGTCACACTCTTCTTTGTTGGAATGCATTAACTTTAAATTTAATTTTCTCAGATATAATTGTACATCAACCAACGTACCAGCTATATCTGGGACTTTCATAGGTACAAATTTAAAACCTTCGAAAACAGGGAAAAATATTCTTGTGAAACAACCCTGTCTGTATAGTTATATATGTGAAAACCGTCTAAGGTGTGCTGAACATTACTAACTTGTGTAACTGGAACTAAATGTCCTACCATCTGGGGTGACCCCTGTATTGCTGTGCTACCTTGCTGTAGGTTTGATAATTCACTTGTTTCCGACTCACTATTCTTTCTGAGCGTCTTGGAAGGGGAAAATCCTGATAGTCCAACCTACTACTACTACCTTCTCCCTCTACAAAATTTTCTTCTTCTCCTGTTAATACTAAATCCACATGGTCTAAATCAACTTCCCCATTTGATGTAGTAAAAAAACAATCCATGTTATCATTGTCACTGAAAATAAGCTTATCCATAGGGTACACCTTATAGTATTTATACTGCTTACAATCTCTATCCAATTTTTTTACTTTCTTATTAAATATGTTATCACATTTCTTATCCACCCTACTAATCACCATGTTGTAAAACCCTTCATACTGTGAAAATAACAAATCATTAAAAATCATTTCATTAAGGTTATCAACTTCCTTGTGCAACCTTTCTTCTATTTGTTCATAATAAAACACACTTTTAGTAAGACGGTCAAGTCCCCACTTATCAAACATAGTGGTAAATTCATTAACAATTTCTGTATTGTAATAAATTCCAAAAGGGAATTTAAATACTCTTAAACCTTGTGGCACTACTTTGCTTTTGATACATTCATTTAAATAACATATTTCAATTTGACACATTTTATATTTAAAAAGTCTTTTCTCAAGAATATAAATCATTTCTTTCAAAGATTTATAACTGTTGTAACTATTTTCTTTTCCATTACAAGAAGCTTTCACAGTATTAGTGCTTTTAGAAAATGAGAAATGTTTTTGTACTAAAGCACCATAATGTTCCTTTGGTTTGTTCACACAATCAGTTATTTTAGCAGAAACAAGATTTTTACAGGAACAAACAGTACTGGCATCTACTCCATGAGAGCTATTGCTCCTGTTGTTAGAATTACAGTTTCCCTCAAAACGAGCAGTAGAATGCACTGAATCTCTATTGCAAAAAGTCATACTTTGATTTGAAATGTCGTTTTGGCGCTCAGTTCGCCGTGTTGCATTTGGACTGTTGTCCATGATATTTTCAATTTCACCTCCAAAATACACTGCACAATTAGATTTCCCAGTGATTGTGGGCAGAAAAGAAGCTGAACCATTTCCAGCTTCAACAACTTGTTTACTTTCACCAAAAGAACGCTGTTGGAGTTCACGGTGATGTACCTGGGCCGTCGTAATGACATCACCACATTTTTTAAGGTGGAATGGTGAAAGAGTAGGGCTACAATTAGTAGTCATCTTATTGGGATACTCTCTGTCCATCTTACAAGCATCTGAGGTTAAAAAAGAATTAGAAATACTTGCACGAGACTGGAAGAGTAGTTCTATTAAACAAGTAAGCTCCCCTTTGAGTTCTGCTACATTTTTTTTGATTAGTAGTATTTCAGCATTTTGCCCAGATTCAGAAATGGGCAACAAGTTTAAAGTTTCTGGGGACTCCATAACAACCAGCACCACAAGCCAAACAAGATAACCAAAACAGTGGTGCAGTAGTGCTCAAAAAACACAAATAAATCCAGAAAAAAGCACTACTGTTGCAAGTCCACAAACCAGCACAGCAATAGCCACACACAATAGTTATTCAGGTGACTGGATGGTGGATACAATACCCATCTGTGTAGGTCAATCCAGACACAACACCCCTGAGCCACACTGCAGACTATTGTCATGTGGTCTGATGCCAAGGTATACCCATCACCTAGCCTTGTATAGCCGTCTGGCACAGTCGACCACTACACACCCATGAAGCAATGCACCCATGCATGTCAGTACTGGCACCCTGTGTCTGTGTGTGTGGTATATGATGCCTATGACCACATTCACACTCACCACAACCCCCATTGGCATACTGAAGCATGCTGTCTGATGTCAAACACCTCCACACACCCTTTGCCCATATAATCTCCAGATAACCCCTGTGGTGCATGTGATACCTGCACAGTACTGTATTGTGGCAATCTAACTAGTGAGGAGTTGTATTCCTAACCCTGCCAAGTGTGTCAATGTGTGTGGGTCCCTGAGAGAGTGTGGCTGTGTTGACGCTGACACTTGTTCATGCGGACAGGCATGTGTACTACAACTACTGTATAGCTACCATATCACTGCTGCAGATGTCACTCACCATCACATATACGTTTGGAGGGCTCCTCAACATGTAACCTATGTGGCACATCAAATAACTGCATAGACATGTGATAGCAATACATAGTCAGGCAGGGGTTTGATACCCTGTACTGGTAGGTGTGTGACACGAACATGCTTAAGTTTTACTCTCCCACCCCTCCCTAACCTATTTTTGCCTCTGTCTGCCTCTCTCACTCTCTCTCTCTGGTGGATGTGGAGACATACACCGCCTTTGCTTATGCAGCAGCATGTGTATTGTAAGTGATGCTCATGATCAGCTGATGGCCTATGCATGAATTGCAGCCCTCCTCTACCTGATTGTGTGTGGAACAGCTGTGGTAACATTCCCATAGCCAATTGCATGGAAACACACTCCAATATCTAGGAACATCATGTTGGTGTTGGGCCTTTTCCTTCACTGTGAGCAGGACCTAGATCTGTTGTTTGGCAAACAGCATCACAGATGGATTGGGGATTTACCTCTAACAACATACACTGTGGAAACAGGCCAACACACAGATGGTGGTTGTGCCTGACATGACTACAGAATGTAAGTGCTGCTATACTGCATTTGGAGTAATGTTGGTTTAACAGGGTGTGTGGATATGGCTGTGCTACATGTTTTAATACCTGTCATGTCAGTGATATGTTTATGAGGAATCCCCCATCTGTAGGGTCATCTGCAGACTGGGCAGTGTGTGGTGCCTTTTGTTTCTTGTGTTACCCACAGAGCACCTATCTGTGAACTGCAGAAGCATAGTGTGAGGATTGCAGTCAGTACATGGTGACAGCCATGAGAGTTACTGACTTCATATACCTTATAGGGCATATGTTGCAACAAGCCTTGTTACAAAAGTAAATGTATGAGGTTATCAAAGCAACATGTTAATATTGGCCCTGTGTTTGTGCCTCCAGCCACAACTCTGTCAGCCTTTGTACATATGTCATGCAGTAAGAGGTGCATATGTTCTCTACACCATATTTATTGACATCATATCTGATTACAAGCCAGTGAGATATCAGACTGCTACACGTTATGTATAGTAGGGGTTATATTTGAGGACATAACCTGGGCATTCTGCGGTTGTGTGTACAGTACTGAGGTCTGTGTACTTATGGTGATTGTCGACAGTGTGTGTATTGTGAATATGTACCTTGGCCTGTATACAGACTGTGGTAGATGTCATTGTTCTTGGTCCTGTTCTATCTGATGTAACATGCTGCTCCACTGTATGTTGCCCTATTGGCTTACATGTTTGTAGGGCCAAACACACACATGTCCCATACCACAGACAGGCATTGGACCACACTGTGTAGTTGCCCACTATATGTAGGGTTAGTGTGTGAGTGGCATATATGAGGATGGTGTTGATCAGATAGTCTATATACTGTAATATTATGCTAGCTTACCATATGTGGCTATAGCTGTGTTCACATTGGTTGTGGTTATGTATTTTCACACAGGTGTCTGTTACTCTGTGCTGTGATATGCCTGTAGAGCCTGCTATATATGCAGGTTCATAGGTTCATACTAGGCTATCTGCCCAAGGGCATTTATAAGCCTAGCCCAGTTTTTTTGGCTTTTCGCCCCCTTGCTTAGTTTGGACTGTGCCCATTATTTTATTGTGTCTGTTCTCTGTGACAGTGACATAATCCCTGGGTATATCTGCGATCTCGATCCATCCATTGGTCAAGATTTCTCTTGAACAAAGCCAGTGAGGTGCTCTCCTCACCTTGTAGATGGAGATTTTGTTCCACAGGAGTCTCTGAGTGATGAATCTGTCCCTCCCCCTGTCCCATGTATAAACGTGTCCAAGGTTTAAAAGTCTCTCCCTTGTAGCTAGAGGGATGGATCTATTTTTGAGTGAGGTGAATTCATCAATTCTGGGTTGGACATGGCATGTATCAGGCACAGCAGGTCTCTGAGCAAACGGGTGTGCCAAGAATAGAGCTGGAGTTCCTTCAGTCGGGCAGCATAGGACATATTTTTGAGACCCTTTATCCTTTTGGTGAGGAACTTTTGGGGCCTGTGTATTGTGTGTACTGTGTACCCCCCCATAGGAAATGTAGGCCAGTGTTGTGGACGTCTGCCTGTAGCCTGCACAGTGCTTTGTTACATGCCTAGCAGCTTAGTGTACTTACCCAGTGAGATGTTATGTCCAGATACTTGCCAGATGTACTTCTGCTGGGCCACCATAACAGTCATGTATGTCAGACAAAGCAGTGGGATGCTGTACAGATGTATGTCACTAACTAGTGGGTAGTATGTGGCCATGGCACCTCTATACCAGCTGTTATGTGTCAGAACAGACAGGGGTGTGTGAATGCATAACCTATGGGGCAAATTTATACCACTATTTATGTAATATACCCATCTACAAGGCTGTTAACATCCACATTGTCAGGCTTTGTCCACATGTCTTGCATTAAGGGGTTCTGTAGATACATCTGGACTGACCAGAGTGTGTCAGACTGTCCACATATATTGGCCATATCTCTGCTGTAGTCCACAGGATCATTACTGTGCTAGCAGTGTTACTGTACTATGATGTCCTTAGGATGTCTGTCAGTAGCCAATGGTGCACATGTTAAAAGCAGATGTAACTTCCCACACACAACATGTCTGTGAAGACAATCCCTATTACAGTAGCAATAGTCTACAAATGTAAGTGCAACACATACATGACATCCCCTCGCACTAAGAGTTTGGGACTACTGGGGCTGAGGTAGGGCTCCACTCCATGTTCAGGACATATGGTGAACATATGTGTATATATAATTATCCATATATCTATACAGATATATACACATATACATATTGACATACATAGATGGACATGTATATATATATATATATATATATATATATATATATATATATATATATAAACACTCAGATATATACATATACAGAGCAATATATGTCTACAGATAGAGATACATATGCACATATACGTATGGCTATCTCCATATATATTGACAGTAACAGGTGTATCAGAAGAGATATGTATGCACATATAGTTATAGATATCTACATACATATCCACATAAATAGGCATATCTGTACACATAGGATGTGCATACATATATACATATATATATATATATATATATATATATATATATATATATGTACATACGAAGAGATGTACACATGGCCATATATATGTTGCACTATACAGATGTGTATACAGACATATGTATGAGTATACATCTGTATGTACATGTAGACATATATTGACCTATTATATGTATATATCCATATTCCTGTCATGTGTAAACCTCACGGATGTGTATATCCTCACAGATGTATCTCACCGTATGTATCTGCTATGTGTACATTATGATAAAGCAACAGTGATATTAATAACAAGTACTACACAATTGTGGAAGTAAAGGCAATTGCTCCACACTAGGACAGAACACTACACGTGTAAAGTGCTCAAGTTTAGAAATACTTTAATCAGCTTAAGTGTACAAAGATATAATCCACTTTTCGTCAAGACAGATGGCTTAACTTCTTCAGAGACCATTCAATAGATTGTTAAAACAAATAACTGATATATATGCCATTATACCTATCACATGGTCATACAATTAAGGTTTAAAGAGAGACACTGTTTTTCCAACACTTTAAACTAGGCTCAATGTGGGTAGTTTACTTCAAAAAGCTAATACATAAAAAAGCTATACATAAAAAAGCTAATACATAAAAAAACTATACATAAAACGTATGTACAGAAGATCAATAAACATACCTAAAGGGTGTTTCCAAGAAGTGAGTGTATGTATTCATTTTCAAACATATAAAATGTATCTATGAAAAAAAAAAAAAAAATATATATATATATATATATATATATATATATATATATATATATCAGTTATTTGTTTTAACAGTCTATTGAATGGTCTCTGAAGAAGTTAAGCCATCTGTCTTGACGAAAAGTGGATTATATCTTTGTACACTTAAGTTGATTAAAGTATTTCTAAACTTGAGCACTTTACACGTGTAGTGTTCTGTCCTAGTGTGGAGCATCAAGGATTCGTGGTTTTTAAGCCCTACACATGTGTCACTTTGCAGTGTCCCATACACTGAACATCACATGTTACAGCCTAGTCTCAGCTGATAATGTGGACCACTGTAATGCCTTATGCCATAGTGTATCTCTGCAGCATTTGCCATTGGCCTGGAGGTATATACAGCTGGTGTTGCACTGTATATTGGTGTTGTTCCAAAAATGTCCCTACTGCAGGCCATGTCTCCCACCATTATGTTGCTCTGTGGACACATTCCACAATGACAGGATGTTAGTTATCATGCAGGTGTCTGACATACCCTTCCGATACCCCATCATGGTCACCCCTGTGATGCCATGCATTTCACAGCAACAATACGTGCACTTGTACAGCATGCATTCTGAGTAGGTGTGTTAGATGTGTGCATAGAATATACCATTGCCATTAGATGCCCGGTGTATTGGCAAGCATCTACATAAAACATACTCACCAGCTACAGGCTGCTGCCTTGGTGGTACCTACATAAGAGGGTGAGAGATGCAAAATCAGTGGCCACAACTGTGGCATTGCTATAGGGTGGGTGCAGTATTACAATACATCAATAGTACATTTCCACAATACTACCACATATGGACATCTGTTTAGCAATACTATGCAGCAACAAAATATATCTATGATATGTCAGATATGCATGAGCTACCTGTACAGATGCAGATGTTTACACAACAGTGGTATATGGATGTGCCCTGTGGCCTTACCTGCACACTCCTCAGCTGGTGTGTGGGTGGCACCCACCTCCACAAAGGTGTCCGGCGGTTGGTGGCTGGCCGAATGGGCAGATGCCACAAGGCTGGCCAGGAGCTCCTCCACATGTGTCGGGGGGATGGATGGCATGGCCCCCTGTGATGTGGTGATCCCCCCGGACTGCAGCAGCACACTGACAGGCATTGCGAAGCAGGTCAGAACAATGATGCCGGACCTGCTCGTAACTGCAGTTGTGCAGTCCAACATCATTGACCCTGTGGACTAGGTCATTCTACAGGGCAGTCTGCTCCTGCTGATCGTGGGCAGCCTGGCCAAACAAGGCTGCATAGTGCTGTATGAGTCCATTCAGCAAGATTTCATTTTCCGCTGCTGTGTAGGCTGGCAGCCTACCATGAGATGTCGTGCCTGAAAGACATAAAGATGGACACAGGTGTAAGCAAGTCATGCATCAAGGTTACCGCAGTTCTTAATACACATCACTGTCACCCCCTCTACCATATCAGCAACAACAAATTGTACACACAACTCAATAGGTATGGCTACAGCATACCTACCTGTGGGGCAGATATTGTAATGTACCACGCTTTGTGCAATGTGTTTGTAGAAATGTTCCCTGTGTGGACACTATCATTGCTGAGCTGTTACAGGCTACTCACCTGCATGCCATTGTCAGGGCCACAATGGTTCCATATATGCCTGTGGTATGCTTGCTATGTGTGTGCTGCACATCTGACATACTGTGTTATTGCGGTTATCTCTGCATGCTGTTGGACATGTTCTGGGATTGTGTAGACTATTACTACCAACATATGTTCTATAACAGTAACACAATAGCATGTATATGTACTATTGGCCAGCAGAACCACCTCTCCAAACTCATCTGCCCATTTTACCAGGCCACATCACATGTGTGTCCCACCCTGGGGCCTCCTCATTTACTGGTCCAGCAGTACCATCAGGTGGAACCAACCAAGGGAATGTTCTCCCCCATGGGGGCACACATGGACATGTTCCTGTCCCTGAGGTCAAGTCCAGGGTCTGTTCCATAACGGGCTCCACAGACACATGTGGGATGTGCTACATCACCTTGAGGCACCCAGTACACATTCACAGGGCCCACATGCTCCTCCTGCTCAACCTCCAGGCCAGGTACCTTCAGAATGTGGACTGCTGTTGTGATTAGCAGTGGGTGTGAGGCTTGCTTCCACTGTGTCCATATTGGGGCCCATGGGGCATCCACTTCACAGACCAAACGCAACATCCAGGGTGTTTACCCACCACATGTGTCACATACCACCCATGTAGGCTGTCCTCTATATCAACCAACCTTGACCACCTCCACAACTGTACCTGCCATACATCGCAAATTCCCATTCCATACTTCACAGACAAGGGCAATGTAGCCTCAACAAGGGGGTCACATGTGACATATCCGTCCATGTTGCACACACTGACAGCTGTAGAAATCTCTGTGTATTGCTATGTGTTCTGTTTCCTCACACATTGCATGCAGCACTGTGGTAGTAATATAGGGTCATATATTTGCATACATATATGTTTGTGTGTGTGTGTGTGTGTGTGTGTGTGTGTGTGTGTGTGTGTGTGTGTGTGTGTGTGTGTGTGTGTGTGTGTGTGTATGCAGATATGTGCATATAGGTATATATCTATATATGTGATGTATATATGTGCTCATATATATGTC
The DNA here is from genome assembly GCF_019279795.1 of Protopterus annectens. Taxonomy (NCBI): domain Eukaryota; kingdom Metazoa; phylum Chordata; order Ceratodontiformes; family Protopteridae; genus Protopterus; species Protopterus annectens. The sequence goes on along the minus strand of NC_056741.1, from coordinate 1,596,736,495 downwards.
TACACATGGGTATCTGTATATTTGTGGACATACATGTAGATATATATATATATATATATATATATATATATATATATATATATATATATATATATATATGTACACATATGCATACCTATATATGGGGTGCATTCAGACATCAGGTCCACAATCTCACAACACCTTCCTGCATAGCTGCACTGTTCTGCCTTGCTACAACACAGACAGGTGCCCCATATGGATACCGCCTGACATTAGGGGGTATATGTAGGGCCAGATTGCAGGTAACCCTATTCCACACCTATGGCATTCCTGCATGCTACAATGCAGGTTAACCTGAGTATCCTCCAAGAGGTGGGCTGTGGAACCCACATGTCCATCATAATGGCATTACGTCCACAACCAGCTATTGGCCATGTAATATACATACTTCCCATTACACAACACGTACACTATGATGGCTTACATCTTATCAGTCAGTGCTGCTCTGCACGGTTGACAGGTATGGCCCACTACCCACAGGTACGGACTCTATTGTCCTCAGCAGTTGTTTAGCCAAACATCATTACAAGAACAACTGAAGGCACATATAAATCATTCCACATCATCTATCCCATTATTATGGACCAAGTACTAAGGTCAATTACATACATGTATAATTCACATACCTGTTCTGGGAATGCAGACTCTTCTGGATCATTTTCTTTTTTTTTATTTCTGTGCCTTATACACTCTCTCTCTCTCTCTCTCTCTCAGTCTCTCTCCAGTAAATGGAATGAGCTGCTTTGCATAGATTGCAGCATGGAATTTGTAGGTGATGCACATGATCAAGTGATGGCCTCTGCACCAATCAGTGTCCTCCACTGCAGCCTGCTGTGTAGTACTTCCAATTACCACTGTCATGGCAACCAACTACTATAAATCCCTATATCTTGTGGGCAAGGTCCCTTTACCTTTCCTGTATGATGGACATCCTTCCTGTGTGTGAGCAACAGTGTTACAGACAGCAGGTAGCAATACCTCTTACAGGAGAACCTACACACTCAGGCCAGCTACATATTTGAAGGAGGTTCCAGAACTACAGACAGAGTATGAGTAGTGTCATTGTATGCATTGTATACCACCGGTGTTACAGGGTTTGTGTGTACATACTAGTTTAACTTGGAATGCAGTCTGTCTGCATAGCTTTCAACTGTGGGCCTATCCTCTTGATGACCAGAGGTGTGCCTATTATGTTTTGTCTGTCCACCACACAGGTCTTGTGTCAGATATATCACTGGCATTGTGTGTGTTGAGTGCTATCAGTACATGGCTATGTCCATTTCTGTTTCTAACTTCATATTCCTGATTAAGGGTATGTTGCAGACTATCCTGTAAAACCAGCGACTTGCTTAGTGTATGACATTAGTTTTAGACATATGGGCCTGTGTCCCAGCCTCTGTCCTCCACCTACATATGAGGCTTTGTACATATGATATGCTGTCAGGGGTGTTATGTAGTGGGCTGTGAGTATGTCACGCTGCCATTCCTGCCATCAGTCCACTGCTGTTGTGTCCCCACACATACTGTGGGGTTGGGTCGATATATGTGTGGGCTTCACCTACACAATACATGTGTGCCCTTATGCAATCCAGAGGCCAGTGTATGTAACAGTGGTATATCGCCCTGTATTATTGAGTCAGGGGTAAGCTGCCTTAAGGTATCTGGATGTACATTACCATGCAATTCACCTTGGGTAAATGCAGGTTTACTGCCTCCCTGCCATACAGACTGTTCTGTTTGTCAATGTGATTGTGATGGTATCAGTTATGCCTTGTTATGTAGCAGATATATCCAATTGTGTCAACTGAGGTATTTACCCTCTAGGGATTGTGTACAGTGTAGATAGAGGCTGCTGGACTATATATCTGCATTACTTACTGTTGATTGTTTGGTATCCTGTGGCCCAGTCTGTCTTTACTATTGTACTACTTGAAGGCCTCGGCCTGGACAACAACATATGTAAACCTTTCCAGACTACTGTATTAGTATAACTGCTTCACAGTTGCATCACTCTGTTTATATGGATGTCGGTGTCTAAACAGCTATATGACATGGCATATACAACTGTAATAGTACACAAATAAAGCTTTACTATATATGCAAACCTGTATGTGGTGTTATATCCTTTGACCTCTCTGTGGGTATATGTTGCAGGCAATGATTGTCATTTGTATGGGTGGCTCATACAGTGTCCAGTTGGTAAGGTGGTAACTGTAGACATAGTGGCTGTTCCATATTGTGTGCACCTTCTACATATGTATCTTATAGGTTCATAGGTTAGTACTAAGCTAACTGCCCTTGCGAGCCATTGCAAGCCTAGCCAATTATCCCTTGTGAAATTCAAACCCTGCACCTTGTGTTTGTAAGGCAAACAACTTAACCATTAGGCCATGCTCCCATCCCTATACATATCTGTGTGTGTGTGTATGTGGTTACATATATATATATATATATATATATATATATATATATATATATATATATATATATATATATATATATATATATATATATATGCATATCTATATCTGCATATGTGTGTGTGTGTATGTATCCAAGGGATGTTGATTGCTTCCACATTGGACATTCCCTATGGTAGTCAGACTGTACTGCATGATTTGTTACTGATACCAGCCTGACATCATACAGGTGGGATGGAGTACTGTTAACATCTTGTGCCCATGTTATGTCAAGTCTTGGTTATGGGATCTGCAACAGTTGGCAGTGTATTGCAGGGCAGACATGTTTGACTGTGGGGGGGAATACCTATTAATACAAGACGTATGTTGTTTGGGCCCCCTCAACCCCATTAATGGTACATGTGGGTATATATGTTTTTATGTTCCCATTTTTATCTACAGGTGTATGTCTGTATATACATATATATATATATATATATATATATATATATATATATATATATATATATATATATATCTGCTTACATATATATATATATATATATATATATATATATATATATATATATATACATACAGATGTAGACATATATATCTATAGATGTATGCATATGTATGTATGTTTACATATATATATATATATATATATATATATATATGTGTGTGTGTATGTATATATATATATATATATATATATATATATATATATATATAAATATATATCTACATATATAGAGATGTATGTATCTATTTAGATATTAATATATGTACACGCACACACATACATCTACATGTTTAAATACATTTCCTGTACTGTTGAATGACTGTGCTGGATGATATGTTTGTGAAAACATCAGGGTTATGTATATCTGACATGGTTTAGTGGTAAATCACTTTGGGTAAGGTGCGCAGGGTCCTGGGTTTGACCCTTGCAGAGGCTGTTTATTTTGTAGCTGGGCAGAACAAGGGCGTTGGATACAGAGTGATTAAGACACCTTTAAGCAGTTGTAAGTGGGTTTGCGCAGGATTGTGCGGAGGTAACCACTGATAATTTCTGGTTACAATTTCTTATACTCAGCTTCTAAATTGCATAACCTGTGTAAGCATTGCTTACCCCCACACAAACAGGCTTAAACCTGCTTACTGCTGCTTAAAAGTGCTTACTCCTGCTTACCTCCACTCTAATTTCTTTAAAAGAAAAGAAAAGAGGTTGATAGGAAAGTGGTGAAAAAGGGGCACAAAGAGGGAAAGACAGTAGGGAAAATAGCTAGGGATGTGCAGGAGAGTGTAGGGAAGGTCCATAGCTGCTCATTTCTTCTACAGCAACAGCTGTGCATATACACTGACTTTGGATGTAGATTTGGACACTCAAACCCCTGAGAGAGGTGTGAGAACAACATTAATATGTTGTGATGCAAATTAGACCAGATTACATGTGTCCAGTGGACACGTGTGCGAAATTGACAGCTATGTATGGGGCGATATTTTTTGGGGGGAACAGATTGTCTTTTTTTTTTCAGGTGAGAGTGGGATGTTGGGGAGGGATAGTAGGTATATTTGGGGAGGTTGGTTGGGAAGGTTAACAGACAAGACAAACTAGATACATATAGGGGCAGTATATGACACATGTGGGGTGTAAACACCTTGATGGGGAGTGGTGTTGGGATATCGAAGAGCTATGCTGACCCTCTAGGCACAACACATGGCCCTCAAGCTAGCATAGAAGATCTCCAAACTGCTGATCGAGCTCTCTACACACCATGACCCAACCTGGAGATGGGTGACAGCTTCCTGTCCGCATCTGCTTCCGGGGGTGTGAGCCCTGTCCCCTGAGGTGGTTCCACCCAAAGGTGGTGCAGAACCAATGGATGAGGAGGTCCTGGGTTGGACCCCAGACGTGCTGCTGCCCGGTGCTACGGCCATCTGAGTTGGGACAGGTGGGTCCACTGGGACCCGCATTCCCATACGTGCTATGGTGTTTATGGTGTATCAGCATATGTGGGTTAGTATTAGTCAGCACATTCCAGGGTTAGTTATAACAGCATGCATAGATATTCCCATTAACCCAGACACCAGATATGGAGCAGTTGCATAGCAAATGGAGCACATGCATATATGGGTCCACACTGGTAATAACAACAGCATGCAGGTACATTGATGGCACCATGCTATTGTTATTACCAGTGTGGAAATAACAACAGCATGCAGGTACATTGATGGCACCATGCCAGCAATGATGGAGTATTTTAACATAGCACATGCATGGAAACAGATTTAAATAAGTATCAACCAATAGGACATATGTCCCAACAGAATAGTGAAGTCATCACATACCAGTTGAGGTGGGTATTTTGTTTATTGTTGGAGATATGGTGGGGTGGGGGAAGATGCCAATTAAAAACTAGTATAATCCTGTAGTTCACATGACTTTTCTAGTCAGTGCTGTTATCTGTACCTTACAAGTATTACTACACTACCCTATTGCCTTAGTTTGGACAGTGATATGGCTGTCAACATCTTTATACATCAACTGGTTAAACCTGCAGTATACACCTCTTACTTGGTATACCTGTAGAGGAAATGTTTGTTAACACTAACGGTTTCTACACATATTCCCAGATTCCAGGTTGATATTGTGCACATACCTGGCCATCTCTTTCTGCACAGACTCTGGCCATGTCTTGACCACATAAAGGTGAACCAGGACATATCTAGACTATTGCCCTCTTCAACTTTTACTGTCTTACAACACTCTTATACAGGCTTTTCTACACTGTTATATTATGTAGCACAGTGTGGATGACAGTGATCAGTGATACCTTATTATTCAGAACAACTGCAACACTCACAATTTCATACAATACCAAAGTAAATAGTACCAGTACAGGGTATCAAGCTTTTATTTCTCGGCACACTGTTCGTATCCAACGTACCTGTGGGAGCAATGTTTGTTAGCACTACCTGAATGTTGCCACACAAAGTGCTAGATTACACATTAGTATTATGCACATACATATCACTGTGTTAATGTATATACTCTGGTTACAACTTTACAACATGTTGGTTTAGATAGGACATACTTGACTTATTACTCTCATTACAGTTTTGGGAGTTGCTAGAGTGACAGGTTTGTTCTCATAGATGTGTGACAATCAGTTGTATTCCCTGTTTGCTGCCTAAACATCTGGGATCATCTCACTGACTTCCCAGAGGGACAGAGTGACAGGCAGCAGATATGGGCCCATATACTGGACATTCTCGTCTTATCTGTACAGTTGTGGGGTATGATTCTGTATGCAGCCTACTTCCACTCCCAGGATTCAGACCACGGCTGTTTCTGCTAAAACTAAAACACTGCCCATCACAGTTGTATGTGCTACATAGATATTGCTATATATCTCCTATCTGCTTTCTGTCTTATAATTCTCCTGTGGTTTTACATTCTGACCTTGTATTACAACATTCTTATACAGGATTTCCTAGATAGTTATATTTTGTCGGAAAGTGTGGGTGACTGTGATGAGTAATACCTTATTATTCAGAGCAACTGTGTCAGTCACAATGCCATACAATACCAAAGTAAACAGTACCAGTACAGGGTATCATTCTTGTATTTCTGGGCACAGTGTTCATATCTGACAGACCTGTGGGAGCAATGTTTGTTAGCACTACCTGAATATTGCCACACACAGCACCATATTCCACATTACTATTATGGACATACATCTCACTCTGTTACTGTACACACTGGTCACAGCTTGACAACCTGGGGGTGTAAATGGGACATACGTGGCTTATTACTCTCATAAGATTTTGGGGAATTGCTAGTGTGCCAGCTTTGTTCTCATAGATGTGTGTCAATCAGTTGTATTTCCTGTTTGCTGCCTATACATCTGGGATCATCCCACTGATTTCCAAGGGGGATAGGGTGACAGGCAGCAGATATGGGCCACTTTACTGGACATTCTGGACATATCTGTACAGTTATGGGGTATGATTCTGTATGCAGACTACTGTCACTGCCAGGATTCGAACCATGGCTGTGTGTGCTAAAAATACAACAGTTTACATCTCAGTTGTGTGTGCTATTTGGATTTTGTTGTCTGCCTTTTCACTGTTTTCTGTCTATGTGTCTCTCGGTAGTACTAAATGACCTCTGGGGATTACACCAGTCATATACAGACATTCCCACACATTTTATTTATGTTGCACAGTGTGGGTACCAGTGCTTAATTCAACTATACCAACACCAGGGTGGAGTTTGTGAGGCTTTTTTTATTAAAAAATGGCATCAGCAACAACAAAATTATTCAGTGGATGCTGTTGCTTGAAACAGTGTTGGATAACAATGTTTTGTGTTATGAAAATAGGTATTTTTTACAAAAAAAGGGGGTGGCGATGGGGACCCCCTGCGCAAACTCGTATGCCAATTTAGTATTGGCATACTGGGAGGATGCGTATGTTTTCAATAATTCATTGTTTGGTGAACATATTCAACACTACAGCCGTTTTGTAGATGATGTTTTTGTTGTGTGGAGAGGCAGTGAAGCAGAGCTTAGCGAATTCATCAGTTATCTGAATGGGACCACTGATTTCCTTGAATTTGAAGGGTCCCATTCATACACCAGCATAGAATTTCTGGATGTTAGGTTAACTAAAAAGTTTAATGAGATACAGACGGAAATGTTCAGAAAGCCATGTTGGAGGAATAGCCTCCTCCATCGCACCAGTATGCATCCCAAACATGTTCACTCCAATATCATCACTAATCAGGCCCTTAGAGCATCCAAGTTAACCACTGATGATACCACCTTTATGGAACACAAAGGTAGATTAGCGTGTGATTTCATATCGAGAGGTTATAATAGTGGAGTAGTACATGCCACTATGGAGATCAGTGGTAGTTTCAGGAAAAACAAGGGTAGACCATTTTTTTATGGGAAAGCGGTGATGGATTCCAAGGTCATCAATAAGCCCTGCACAAATGTCAGCAGGCTTGTCATCCCCTATACAAATAGGAATAAGCAAATCAGTAAGGTTATAATCAATAACTGGAAGATCTTAGCCATGGATGATAAGATTAGGACTATAGTAGATGATAGACCGAAGATAGCGTATAAAAACATGAAATCTCTTAAGAGGCTCCTATGTTATGAGAAGATGGACACAGGATCCATATCATCTCAAAGGAAAGGCACGTTCCCATGTCGGACCTGCAATCAATGCTCATATATAGCAGATGACAATGTATTCATACACCCACACACAGGACGCAGATACACTTTTACACACTATGCAGATTGTAGGACTAGGGACTTAGTATATCTAGCACAATGTCAATTGTGCAAGAAATATTACGTAGGGAAAACGAACAGGACTCTTCGTGAGCGAATAAGGGAACACATCTATGCAATTAACAAAGAGAATATGACTAATGCATTAGCCCGTCATACCATGGAAAATGGACTTCAACATGGCTTCAAGTTTAGGGTTTTAGAATTAGTGAAGAGGAATCATAGGCTTGGTAATATTAAGAATTACACAGAAGAGATAGAGAGCAAATGGATTCTTAGGTTGCAATCACATCAATATGGGTTAAACGAGAAAATTAGTTTGAAACCATTTTTGGCGGCCAAGCCACTTAAACACTGAACTCATTTTGTTTTAGATGTTTTTATCTAACACTAATGTGTTTTTAAATAAGTTCTTTAGAAGCTATACATTTTATCGCATGATGCTTTCTTAGTAGCTAGATGAATGTTTATGAACCATACAATAGTGATGTTTTTTAATTTAATTACATTGTTAATTAAAATGTTAATGGGCTGCAGGCATATCAATGCGCTATTTAAGATTGACAATGCATCATTTTGCCATTGAATTCTGAAGAAGCGTTATTACAACATGAAAGCGCTTACTGTCCTAGGCATTTCGTTTTTCAATAAAGGATTTAATCTACGTGTTCCTGTTGAATTTTTGGAGTTTCAGCTTTTGGTGTATCCTCGGATTTGTCTACACTTTGAATACTGTCGCTACGAGGGTCCTTTACTCGGCAGGAAGGTTTTGTTGTGTTCTATACTATTAAGTGATTGCAAATCTACATTACCATATGATACCAGAGTATACACATGCAGTCCAGCAGTTAGACCTTTACCGTCAGGCTATTATGCTTTTATTTACATACAAACTATATGAGACTCTTCCTGCCATATTCCCTGGTGTATGCTGTACTTGCCTTAAACAATACAGGTTTTATACTGGCAATTACCTTACTAATGCTTTTAGATTTATTTCCTATGACAGTACGTGCAAAAGTATTACTGACGTGCCTAGCGCTGCAACCTCTCCAGGCAACAGCCATTGGCTTCCTGGTTCGTGCCCCACTCACTTGCCACTGTGAAGGACATAAGAGGAATATTTAGCCATACCTATCCTTAATATTCATGAGCTGATGATTATTACACACATAGTGGAGTGATACTTACACACAACTGGGACAGTACCCTGCCGTCCTAGCCTCTTGGATCCTCTGCTCCAAAAGGTCCACCTCATGCCACTTCAGGTTGGCATAGTGATGTCTGACCTGCTCACCAGTTCGGGGTATGCCAGTGGCACTGGTGAGGTCACGGGTGAGATGGTCCCAGGCTTCCAACTTATATTGGGAACCCTGGTACTGGCCCTGCAGCAGTCTCTGTTCATAGTCTTTGACAAGGAGTCCTGCAATGACTCTGGATTCCTGGAGGCCCCAGCGCTGTGCCCAGAAGTGCACTCCCTCTCCCCTTTCTGGCATGGTGCCAGCAAGGGGAAGCTACAACCAGTTATGAGATGCATTCTCACCTGCTGGGTTTAAGTAGGGCCGAAGTCCCGTACTTTGCCATGATTGACCAGTTTTGAAAAGGCTAAGTTATGGGCAAACCTGCTTACCTAAGCTTGGCATTATTTAAAGGGGGTATACCACTGGGCACATTGAATTAGCTGGCCTAAACATTGCTTACACCTCCTAAGCTGGCATGTGCAATGCTTAGCATTGCTTAAATTTGACTTTGCATTATATTTGCTTTTTGGCATTGATTTATTATTAATTACATCATATATCTATATCTATCTATATATATATATATATATATATATATATATATATGTGTATGTGTGTGTGTGTATGTGTGTGTATGCGTGTGCGTGTCTGGTATCCATGATTCATGTGTACGTACACTGGATGGGGTCCTTGTGTTTAGTAGGGGACTTCAACTCTCTATTACATTTACACCTCACATCTGGGAGTACTTCACTACTCCAGTTCACATATTTCTGTTATGTAGTGGGTTATAGAACATTTGACTCTATACTGATTCCTTTCACATGTTCAGTTTGATTTTACTATAGTGAGGATTTGTTTGGTGATACCTCATTCTTATGCTCTGCTGTGATGGCTTGGTGGTTAACTACTGTGACTATAGTGTATAGGGTCCTGGGTTCAAGACCTGCAAGGCTGTTTATTTTGTTCCTGGGCAGAACAAGGGCTATTGATTACAGAGTGATTAAGGCACTTTTAAGCGGTTGTAAGTGGTTTTGTGTGGGTTTGCACAAGGGTAAGCAATGCTAACCTCTGGTTAAATATGCTTACAGAGAGCTAGCTTTAATATTGCTTAGCCTGTATGCACATTGCTTACCCTTATGTAAACAGGCTTAAACCCACTTACTAGTACTTCCATATGCTTACTACTGCTTAATAGTGCTTACACTTGCTTACTAGTGCTTACTCCCACTTACAACTGCACTGATTTCGACAATAATGTCTAATAGTTCTTGGAAAGGTGGGGGATTTGGAAGCTGTATGGAGTTATCATTCATTACACATTTTACCTTCCATTTGTATCCATTATTCCTGTGTACATATACTGTATGGGGAACATGCGATTATCTGTGGACTTTGCAACATTATGACACTGACACCTCACATCAGCATTTAATGCAATACTCCAGTTCACAAATATATGTTATTTAGTAGGTTATGCATCTAAAATATTGGTCATAATGTGATTTGACATGGAAAATGGAATGTGCTGCAGTGGGACTTGAACCGGAAATGCCTGCTCGCAAGGCGAATGCTCTGCCCACTACACTAATACTATACTGCTTCATTTGCATATATCTTCCTTGTTATCCTCTTCAACCATTTAAGCTGCATTAACCATAGCTAAGCAATGGGCAAACCCGCACACCTATGGTTAGGTTTAATCAGATACATAAAAAGAAAAATGGTATGTTTATTTTCTTTGTATTTACTACTGCTGTTGTACATGTGGGGGGATGTTGTTGGGGGTATGTGGACACCTATGAGTGGTCTCGCTCATTCTTTTGGCCTTTCTGCTATTCTTCATTGCAGGGGCATGTATAGTCTGAAAGCTCTCAGACACACCCCCTGCACTCTGAGTAGGATTTGGAGCTCAGGCAGCGCACCTTCATTAATATGCATGGCACGCTGCTGTCCTGCTTCTAAACGGCCGCTTCCATGCAGGACTAAACTAGTCCTGCACAGAAGATTAGTAAATCGGGGGAGTATCTTACCATATGAATGTAGGTAAGCACATGAAATGACAATGTCTTACTTTGGGCATGTACAACAAGTAATCCTACACCTTACCATCCCAGTATGAATGTGGACAAGAACTGATGGTATCTCAATATCTCTTAGTCATGGGATATAACAAGAACTGATGGTACCTCAATATCTCTTAGTCATGGGATATAACAAGAACTGATGGTACCTGAATATCTCTTAGTCATGGGATATAACAGTATATCTTACCTTCTCAGTGTGAATGTGGACAAAACCTGATGGTAGCTTACTATCACTTAATCATGATGTGTACTATACCTTACCATCTCAGTGCGCAGATGCACAAAAACTTATGGTACCTTACTATCTCATAGTTATGGTATATCACAGAATACCTTATCATCTCTTTGTGGATGTGCACAAGAACTGATGGTACCTTACTATCTCTTAGACATGGTATATCACAGTATCCCTTACCATCTCATTGTGGACATGCACAAGAAATAATGGTATCTTAACAACAGAAAGAAATATGCCTTTCTAATCAGAGACCACTGCGCAATAAGGGGGCCCAATAATGGCCATACACATAGATGAAGAGTATTCTTTTACCATTACCCAGAGTGTACATGTCCGAGATCCAGGGTAATTTTAACATCTCTCTTTGTGGATATGCCTGAGAACATGGACAGTTGTAACATTTTAAAACATGGAAATTGACAGGGACTAGTGGAAGGTCTCCTGTCTCCAGTCCTATATGTGCAGATGCACTGAGGTTGTTCTGTTGTCCAGTGTGGGTCTACACATACCATACAGAACAGGTATTCTTACAATTCAATGTGGCTTTGCAAATGAACTGTCAGTATCTTACATTCTAGCAATGTGAGCAACACATCATGTGGCAGCACTTTACCATATCACCGTGTTTGTGTACATATAAGGTGATGATACTTCACCATTAACCAGTATGAGTGTACATATAAGGTGATGGTGCTTCACCATCCTACAATGTGAGTGTACCTATAAGGTGATGGCTCTTTATCATCTCACAGTATTTGTGTACATATAAGGTTATGGTATTTCACCATTTCACAGTGTGAGTGTACATATAAGGGGATGATACTTCATCATCAACTAGTGTGAGTGCACCTAGAAGGTGATGGTACTTTACCATCTCATAGTGTTAGTGTACATATAAGGTGATGATACTTTACCATTTCATAGTGTGAGTGTAAACCAGCGTGTAAGTAGCCCTCTATCTTGGGCCACCACTATTAAACTTTCATCTCTTGGTTTGAATTCACCTCTCCTTAACCATTCCTGCATTTGATCCTGATCAACATGAGGCTCTTCTAGAGGATTTCTATACCTACAATTATATTTATGCATTTTCCACATTTCTTGCCTTCACATCTGACCTTCACCTTATATTTTTTCTTTTGTTTTTTGGCACATTCAGTTGCTGCCTGATTTTTATCTACTTGTGGTTTGATTTCCATTCCTACTTGATGCTGATATGCTTCTGCTAGACTAAGCAGGGAAGTCATCTTAGATTTATTCTTAGATTGTAAGTTAGTTCAGGAAGAGCAAATTGCCTTATAGTTTGAATTTTGTTCTTATATGTCAACGCTGTTTTCAAGATTAATTTAAGTCTTCTAAAGTATTCCTTACAAAGTTTTATTCACATTTGTTCATGTTTTATTGTTGACCCTTCATCAGTTCCGAAATATTTATACACTCCCTTTTGCTCAAGTTCTTTTATATCATGTTCTTGTCCAAAACAGATGTTTTTCTTGGTGCTGCAGTTTTCCTACTTTAAAGGTTGCTTTTGCACATTTATTAAGATCAAATGACATTCTTATATCATCTGAAAAACGTTTGACAACTTACAGTTGTGCTTTCAGTTCCTCATCTGATGAGCTATACAGTTTTAAATCATCAACAAAGAGAAGATGAGAAGTCTTTACACTTTGTTGTTTTCTAGGAGACATATTATAGCCATGGCCTAAGCTGTTAAGTAAACAGCTTAATGGGTTAAGGGCAAGACAGAATAACAGCGGTGACAAAGAGTCACCCTGAAATATCCCCCTTTCAATTTTTATCTCTGGGATAATAGTTTATCCTTTATCATGGCTATATTACAAAGTAGTCTGCTACTGCTTTATGGTCACTGTAATGTAGTCGATCAGTGTAGGGTGTATCTTATACATTTTTAAGCACTCTTTTATTCATGAATGTGGGATACTATCAAATGCTTTTCTGTACTCAATCCATGCCATACTTAGATTCTCCCCCTTTTTACAATTCTCCACTATGACTTAATTTAACAACAAATGATCCTTCATTCCATATGACTTTCTTTTATTGCCCTTTTGTCTATTGCCATAATTGAGTTTTCTTCTAAATGACTATAAACTCTGTCAGCATCAATTCCGATATTTAGTTTATACATTGTAGGAAGACAAGTTATTGGTCTTGTCTTAATTGCTTTATAGTTTTCTCTATTGATACTTCCATGATGGTATTCAATTTCTCCCCATCCTTTCCCTCACTACTCTGTGTTCTTGGGATAGAACTTTATCAGTTATTAATTTAGTGTCACAGTAATATATCCTGTTTACTTCTGTTATAGGAATATATCTATCTCTATTAAATCAAGCAACTCTTCTCTTAGCTCATTTTCTTCGAAACTGAGGACACATTTTTTGTTTTCCATTGCCTCCAGGCATTCTATAGAAAATTCTATAGCATCTTCTTGTGGCACATTCTCTTCAATTTCAACCTGTGCCATCCGTTGCTCTTTCATATGGGAACTCACTGGCCTATCACTCCTCAGTATTGACTGTGTCAGAGTTTCCACAGTTTCCTGTTCCTTCCCTTGCTTTCCAGTTTCAAGTGAACATTTATACTGGTTTCCTGTGGAAGGCTCCAAAATATATTCATATGGCACCTACCAATTGTTTACCATTCCACTGGTTTCCCCTTAATTTGGATGTCCATTGCTCTATCCTGTTGTGGTGCTTTCTGAATTTGATTTTCTGCACTGAGTCCTTCACTTTGGAGGTACTCCATAACATCAGGTTCTATTTCTTTAACTTCTACATTACTAATCTCCTTTTCTACTTTTCTTCTTTGTCTTCTTATTTTTTTGTATTATAAATACAACACCATCTCACAGTGTGAGTGTACACATGAAGTGACAATTCCATAATATCTCACAAAGTGGTTGTGCACATAAAGAAACAGCACCGTATCATCTTACAGTGTAAGTGCACAAATAAAGCAACAGCACCTTACTTCTCACAGCATAAGCATGGTCATGAAGTGATAGTCCCTTACCTCCTCACTATGTTGATATGCAAATAAACTGACAGTACCTTATCATTTCACAATGTGAGTGGATAGTGTATTACCATCTGACAGTGTGGATATGCAAGTAAACTGACAGCCCGTGACCATCTAACTGTATGAATATATACGTGAAGAGACAGCAATCTATCATTTTATAATGTGGGTAAACACATGAATAGAAAAAAAAATACCATATCAGGTGTGGCTGCATGCATAAAGTAGCAGTACTTTAGTGTCTCATCAGATTAATTTCTCCAATTCTTTTGGGTTTCTAATACCATGATGGGAATGGACCCCATTCCTATGCCAAAGTATGATTAAAGTTCATGAAATTAGTATTCTTTCAATCTTTGACATTAGCCAAAAGAACTGACTCCTACTGCAATTCATCCAGAGTTACATGTACCAGTAGCATATCTAAATACAACTGCAGATTCTCTTTTATGAAACCCATTGCTCCTACTGTTATTGGAACTGTCTGGGTATCTTTCTTCCACATTGCCCTCATTTCTGCCTGCAAATCCAGGTACTTATGTGTCTTTCTGTACGTAAGGCACTGTAATCACTGGATGAAGCAATTTCAAAGAAGGAAGTAGTAGCCCACAAAAGTCTCAAAAACTGACAGGGTATAGTTGCACAAGTAAATCTGGGGAGTTGCTTTTTTGCATTGATTAGTCTGACTTTCTCCTTTGCATAAATATTGCACCACATCAGACCTCTCTTTCTTTCCTTCTTTCCCATGCCCATATTTCTTTTTTATACCTTTCAAAAATCTCTAGATTTTGTTCTTTGTATTTTGCAGTTCCTCAATTGCTTCTTTTTTTCCAAACAGCCCAAGGTTTCTTTGTCAATATAATGTTTTTCATGCATCTGTTGTATTAATGAACCCAAAGTTGCATCTGAAGCTTTTGACAGTTTTTTCTTGTGCAAATATTTTTATTTCCTCTAATTTCTCTCTTAATCTTTTGGAATATCTTTTATCCAGAAATGTTGGGCTTCTTCCATAATAGTAACAACGCATAATTTCTTCCTTATTCTGAACAGTGCACTCTATCTTCTTTATGGCTCTTTTTTGGCCTGTCTGTTTTTGTGTTTTTTGTGGACTACTACTTCCTTCTTCAATGGGAGGGTATCCTCCCCTAAGCTTGCCCTAACTGTATTATAGGAATGCTCCCATATTTTGAGGAGTATGCACTGTCATTTTTTTTTTTTAGTCCTGGCACAGTGTGCCTACCAGGATTGGGCACTTTTTTATCATGAAAGTGGTGCACTCAGCTGTCCTTTTTATTTTTAATCTAATTCTGTCCATTATATATGCTATACGCAGTCTATATATCAGTGTCATCTTGGTGAGATTTTGTAAAAACAGGGTCCACCTCATGAAGGTACTCACCAAGTCTTAACGATGAATTCAGTTCCAGCAATACTACTTTCCTTTGCTTGCTGATTTTTTCATTGTGGCTGTACACATAAAGAAATGGTACCTCACTGTCTCCAACTACAGCTGTACACATAAAGTGACAGTACCTCAGTATCTCACTGTACAGTTGTACACATGAAGTGATGATAACTATCTCACAGTATGGCTGTACACATAAAGTGATGACACCTCACTATCTCACATTATGCCTGTACCTATAAAGTGACAGTAATTCACTATTTTACAGTATGGCTGTACACATAAAGGGATGGTACCTCACTATCTCACATTACGCCTGTACCTATAAAGTGACAGTACTTCACTATATTGCAGTATGGCTGTGCCCATAAAGTGATGGCATCTGACTATCTCACAGCTGTACACATCTCACAGTATGCCTGTACACATAAGTGGCAGTACCTTACTATTTATTTATTATTTATATTGGTTTACCAGGATAGTGTACTGATGATTAACACTGACTAATTTCAGGCTCAGCCCAGGTGAAATACAAAACATTTCACAAACAAAAACTTCAAAAATGTAAGCAATAACAGAGAAGTTCAGATTAGTTACATAGAAAAAAAAACTGTATATCTACATTCTAATGAACAATCACAGTGCAATGTGCAATTAAGCAGAGTGTAATGAACAATATATACATCAGTTGATTAAAAGAGTCAGTCTTCAGTGAATCTCAAGAGAGGACGAGAGACTCAGAAAGGAAATAGTTTAAGGGACATGTCCAGTGTTGGAGCATTTGGCTTGGATGAAGATGTGCTTCTTGCTGGTCAATACATTTAGGTAGCTCCATATCTCTCTGCTTTCCAAATATTCCCAGAATGTCCAGATTTTGCCTCATAGTTTTGTTCTGTTCTTCATAAAATTTATGGTTCTATGTCAAATCCTTAAGGAATTAAGTCACTAAATAAAGGCAGACATTCATGTTTCAGACTGCATAGCCTGCAGAAAATATATAATAATACAAAGTCTGTTACTCTATAAATTTCCAGGTTTATAAGAAAAATTGTTCCTGTCCCCTTCAAAAACACACATCACACTAAATGACATTTGATGACCTTTATTGAACTTCCATAAACATAACTTTATTAACCAATATTTTAATGTATTAATCATAACACAAACATCCATATAACTCTTAACTAGAGCAGCGTGACCTCACTCACCCTGACCAGATAAGCAGTGTCCTTACTCCTACTGGCTTATTTTATTTATCAAGCAGTGTTCCATTGCTCACTTTCATTTTTCACTTATTGAGTTAAACATCCGACCAGATAAGCAGCGACCTTACCTCCACTCGCTTACTTTTACGTATCAAGCAACGTCCAACAACTCATTTTCATTTCCCAACTCAATGAAATGAACATCCAACAACAGAGAGGGGACAAAAGAGGGAAAAGCCTGCCCCTCTTCTCTGTCCACCAGCCTGGCCAGGCTGATCCCCCTCCTTCATACCAACAATTCACATCAAACCTTCCAAACAGACATAATTGTACATTAAAAACATTGAAGCCAAACATCATTCGGTGTACTGAACCAAACTGGATCCCTGTCATCAATATCCCAAAGCCCTATCAAATAAATACCCAAAGCAACCAGTTGCCTAAGCAGGTGATATTAAACTGATGATCCCTCTATAATGCTAAAGTAATATCCATACCCTTGTAAAACCTCTGCAAATCAAACATATCCTATCCTCAATTATCCTAACTATTAGTGATAGCTTTGTAATTATTCTAAGGTCAATACTTGGCAAATGTACCACCAAAACAATAAAAAGCCCAGCTCCATCCAAAACAAAGCAAGTGCAGCCGCATGCTATCCTGCCTAACTGATGAATACTGTTATATAATAATGACCAAAATGAGCTTTCCTTTTCAAACAGATGAATTTAATAATAATTTAACCACCATACACACTATTATAAAGCAAAACATCCGATAACCAACATAGCATTTACTGACCAGCACACAACCCTCACAATGAATTTGATGCATCCATAAGGCAATACCCCCCAGAGTGTAACCCAGTGAACCTTCATCTACCAATACCAACCCTCTCGACAAAACTTATCTTGTGAAGAGCCATAGTCTGTCAGTCTTATCACTATCAAACCTACACCAACCCTTCAAACATATGACCCACCATCCCAGATTTAATAAAGTCACACAACTCTGTCACCTGTGCAACTATACAAAATCCACCTTGACCAGCTGAAGTGGCTTACCTTGCTATCAAGCCTAAATACAATTTAACAAACTCTTACAATGCCCTACCATGCACGTTCCCATCCAAAGCTGCCCTGGAATCCTATCCCATAACTGATCGTTCAAAGCTAACATGACATACCTCGCCAGACAACACAAGGGGCTCATACCACTGCCCTATTGTCCAAATGAAAATGAACTGTTTTCCACACCACTTCTCCTTTGATGCCAGACAGACTGAAGTTAAATCCAAATTGTAACATCCCTCCTCCAAACCTCTTTCCATCCTGTACATCTTTCCTCCAAACATCCTTCCATACTGCCAGCCAACAGGCCAGAACCATTCCTCCCAAAATATGTGAAATTCAGGAGCCCAACAAGCTCCATGATATCCTTAAATCGCCCTTGTCACAAAACTTCACCCCTCAAAAAAACATTTTTTTTTTTACAACCTTTGCATCTGGTAAATGAAACAAAACATGGCCTGCATACAGTAGCAACCCCTGAAACAATGCCCTGCTTGGACCTTCAGACTTCTGCTTAAACAACAGAAACGGGTTCCTCACATATCTTCACGCACATGCATACCTTGCAATGCTTGGTCAAACCATCCACCTTGTCTTAAAGTCATACCTGCTGCTGCTAACTACAGTGAAAATCAATGCTAACTCCCAAAGTAGCACAGACCACTGAGCAACCCATCTGCATAGCTTTGCCACAGGAAAACTTGAACCCAACTACCATGCTGTGCCTTAATGAGCACCTAATAAAGTATGATTACCTTTGACCTCCTTGTGCACCACTCCAGTGGCAGGAACATTCACTCCAGCAGAAACCATCACACTTCAAGTCCACTTCTTTCAAGCCACCGACTGATGCCCACTCTGCACTTCCCCATCTGCAAAAGAAAAGTAACTGTAAATCCTCTGCACACACATAAACAAAACTTCTTAAAAACATTAGGTTCTGCAAGGGCCTACCTTGTTCATCAGCTGCACAGCCACTATACTGACCCACCTCCCATAACCTCAATAACCTGGCACCACCGTATCCCCCATCAAATCTTTTCACAGAAAGCAAAGGAATATACTCCAGCAAAAATGGTCTTATGCCACCAAAAGCAATAACTGAACCTATTCTTTTAAACAACACCTATTAAAATAAAGAATGTAAAGTGGGCTACCGACTCAAGTATGTTACCACTAAACACTGCATATGAGGGATAACTTAAATATCAAAATACCTGGGTCACCTCATGATTGCTATACAAAAACCTACACAGCACTATAGGGCTAAGTTAACTTATTTTGTCAAACAGGTTTGGGAAGAATTATGTAAGCAAGCAGCACAAGAATATCACCGTGCAATCATTCTTACCCAAATTAAAATTTTAAACAAAACTAGCTATTCATCTGTTAGAAAGTATGACCTTGGCAGCTTCTCTCATATGCTGCTTTGTTCTACAAGCAGCCGTAACAGCAAATTGTGCACGCAATGAAACTTAAGATGCTTAACAGAGAGGAAAATTCCTCCAGAACACATCCATACCCCTCAAGTGTACTCCATCAAAATTAACATTCCTCATTTAGGGTCATAAAAGTTCATGTTCCTTAAAGTTCCACTTCAAAACGTCCGCCACACACTCCATGTTAACAATTTAACTGACATCAATGGTAAACAGAATTGAGTCAGTATTTCATTAAAAGGCCTATTCTATAAATAAAAGTATCAAATTTTAACCATCCTATGAGCTTCCTAGTTATGTTGCTAGTGAGCTGTTATAAAATGCTCCACCTTTTTCCCCTTTTGTACCATATTATAAGAAGGTGAGGCTCCTCATCTTGGAGCTAAAAGAAAGACAAAAATCAGAAAATTAAACCAGTCCATACTTCTGCCAATACAGCAGATTATGGAACCTGCAGTGGTATCTGTGTTAAAGAGGAAGTTTGCCTAACATAACCCTCCATAACATTACCAAATTTAAGTCATAAATGAGAAGCGTGCCTATGCCTGTAGTAGCAACACTAGCTGCCACAGAAAAGTAGCCATCTTCACTCAACCACTCATTCTCATAAGAGACAAACTTTTGATGTGGAAATTGAAAGCTATGTCTGAAACTCAGATGCCTGTCACTTATCTTCTGAAATTAATCCTCCATGATTTCCTAATGAACTGCTTGAAAACCTCAATTTTAGGAGAAATGGACTAAAAATATGAGGCAGAAGACATTTTGCAAAGTCTATACCATTGAAAAAACACCACCATACCAAGATATGACCATAACGGCTATAACGGTGCCTCTGCTCCCTCCAGAAATGACATGTTCAGGCCGGACCACAACCGAAATGCATCACATGGGTCTGACCAGCCCAGTCTGGTACTGGTTACATCAAAAAAGGTTAGCAGATCACCCAATAAAGTCACTGATATTCAAATACACAGCAATCTATTGATCATATATGCATGGGTCTGATTCTGTGCATTATACCTGTCAACCTCTCAGAACAAGAAATGTGGACAAAGCCCAAAACAATTTGGGGGGGTGGGAAAAGAACTAAACATAGGGACATAGCTTAACTATTCTCTTATAAATTTAAAACATTGCTAGAATAACAGGTATTCTCTGAATAATATGAAGTCTAAAACTGAAATTATTTAGTATTATTTAGTGATGTCAATCCTCACTGATTTTTCCAGAAAACCACAATTTTTTTTAAAGAACAGGACAAAAATAGGAAGCAAAATCTGGACATTCTGCAATAATCTGGCCATCTGAGGGGTATGCTGTGTATTTATTGCATATGGTTGATTTCCTGGGTAAACATTGGTGAAAGTACCATTTTATATCTTCGCCTCTAAATTTCATACACAATTGCACTGTAAAAAGATAAATTTCAACTAGATGATCAAAACCTTATCTCATATTATGACAGAAAACATCATCCCAAACAAAGATGAATTCAGTAAGAAAATAAAACAAGTAGAATATTAAAGCCATTAAGTTTGAAAGACATTAATAGTTGATAAAATCTTACTTAGTGTGTCACTGGTAGCATATGCTGATAACCTCTCCATTATCCATAACCTATCCAACTTTACAATCTAGAAAACTAAACCACATAAGTCAAATACGTAGGTTCTTCTATGTTTAGGTATAATAGTACAATTCTTTCCTCATTCTCCACAAATTCAGTCATCAGATTATTATGTTCCCATATATGTGATCTATCTGGAGAAATTTGTGACTTCCAGTGCCCAGTGATCTCCTTCTTTGCTACAATGACTATCAATGAAATAACAGCAGTTATATAAATTGATACCTGTGGCCATCCAGGTGAAGTGCAATTTACTTGAGCAGCCACAATATTAAGTTTCCCTATTTTATTTATTTATTTACTACAAAGTAAAGCCCATGCAGACAAGCAAAGTTATTTCCCACAATAGCTGCATGACTTACTGTACACACCTCGGTCCCCACTAAACTTTAACCTCTAGGCTCACTACAAGCATGTTTGACCAAGAGCCCTCCCTCATGGAGGGGCCAAAAGAACCAGGTGCCTCAAACACCCCTTCCTATTGGCAACCAGAAAACAGGAAGCCCAAACAACCAATCTCGGATCACGGCAAACAGGCATGACTGAATGACCTCTCCCAGAGTCACAACCATCAGTCAACTCTAACAAATAGACACTTCCTTCTCTCACCAGATGCCTGGTATCTAAAATAAAACTAAAACAAAACACTCTCAAACTGAAGTGTATCGCACTCAGCCATGTCACATCTTCGTTCCACAGTCACCATATTGCCCAGTCTCCCCTTTCCAAAGAAACAAATGTTTTAAAACAGCAAACAACCACACTATTAGCTCCCATTTCCACTCAAATCCATGCCAACCTTCCATACAGGGAAACAAATGGACAGAAAGACACAATGCCATAATGATTAAGCTCCTCACCCTAAAACACAGGTTCCGGTCCAGACCTCAAGAATAGGAAGTCTGAAACTGAAATGTCTGTCATTATTTAGTGACTTTTATCCTCAATGATATGCCAAAAAAAATAAAGTTTTTAAGGAACAAAGCAAAATTACCAGACAAAAATCTGGACAGTTCAATGGTAAGCTCATAGGATTCACCAACACACACACACACACACACACACACACACACACACACACACACACACACACATACAGGCAAATCAGCCCCCAAGAAAAAAAAAATCTATGACCCTACAATTTTACCCCTCAACCTCCTAACAATAAGTCTTCCACGGCACCTGTCCCAAAATACCTACTGGTCATCTTGAACGTGTTATCTGCAAGTAGCAAGTTCACACCAAAATGTGATTCCTTACCCAGTTACATTCCCATAAAACCCATTAAGCCTCTCCTGCACTTTCCTCATTTCCTCCAAATCATCCTACTTTTCCATTTAACCCTATCACCCTCCCCCAACTAGCTTTCATCCCCTACCCTCTTAGTCATCTTACTGTTTCTACCTAACCCTTTACCTGTAGATGTCCCTGGACAAATTGGTTTGTTACCAAACCTCATTATTTACAAAATTGCCCCTATTTTGGAGCCTTTGCTCCTCACCCTATTATTTTTGGCTTATCCAGAATTCTTTCTCTGAGAGGTTGAGAGGTATGGGTAGCAGTCTGACCTGATGTTTGTTCGTTTCTGTGCATTATTGTATATGAAGATCCAGGAGTCTGTGTTTGCTAAATGGACAGTCTTTATTTTGCTCTTGAATGGTTTAGTCAAGATGTCACTGAGTAATTTATTCTTAGTTAACTGAGGGTGGCTAGAGTTAAGGTACCTGGCTGAAAAAGACAGAAACTTGCTTGGGAATATACCTCAAAACAGTTTCTGATTTTGTAGAATGTCCTTAATTTTGTCTCATGTTTTGCTTTGCTCCTCATAAAATATTTGATTTTCTGGTAAATCACTGAGGACTACTGGACAAAATAATATTAGAGTTTCATGCTATTATTGGTCAGAAAATGCATGTGATGCAAAACATGTTGTTCTTTAACTATTTAAGTGAATTAGAACATTATTTAAAAAAAGAAAACATGTCCCTGATTTTGGGCCTTTATCTAGCAATTATTTTTGGCTTTGTCCAGAATTCTTGACCAAAGAAATTAAGAGGTATGTTTGAGGATGGTAAGTAGAAAGTTGATACTATAATAGATGATAAAAATATAGGCCAGACTAATATTAGCATCTCATTCAGTCAGTATCTGAAATCTTTAGGAACTGGAGAGCATGAAGTAGCATGTATGCCTAGTGAGGTATGCATGCAACGATTGATATCTTTCTACAAAATTATATTACAACAATCCATGCTTTTAACAATTCTTGTGTACCCGCCCCCCCGCACACACACACACACACACACACACACACACACACACACACACACACACACACACACACACACACACATACACTAACACTGTTAGGCTTACAAGTCTTTGGCTAAATGTTAAGCTGAAACTCATCAATCACATTTCCCTTTGAGAATCATTGCCAGGGCGATTTCCTTCATTGCACACTTGTAGTGATTTGTACTTTTCAGCCTTTCAGTTTTCTTCATAGTTGTGTGATCTTGGAGTTATTACATTTAAGACAGTGTGAGTGGCTTATCCCCCCCACACACACACACACACACACACGGCTGTGACTCAGCATGGAGACTTGCACCCTATAAGAAATGCTTTTCATTTTTTTTTTTTTTTTTTGCCTGGTCAAAGGCTCATCCAGCTGTGGCTATGACAAGATGTTATTTGATGGTTCATATTAAAATCCCATCCAATCACCCTATCCAATCACCCTAGCCAATCAACTCAATTCTAAGCCTTCATCAGCCATCCTATTTATCATTACCTACTAAGCTACTCAAAATGGTTGTAAAAATATTCAAATAATATATAAGGCAAGAGTAGTATATTTATATAGATAATGCGGTAAAATAATCAGGGCATTAGTACAGAGGCTCAGGATATTAACAGTCATGTAGTATTACAGTAGAATACGTGTGCCTTTATAAGCTATGTACAAGGCCATATCTAGCTACTTACAGCCCTAATTATCACAATATATACTGTTCTACTTGGTTATACTAAACTCCTTACTGACAAATGCTGAATTTTGATGAACTCATAGGCTGGGATTCACTAATCCTCCGTGTAAGACTAAATAAGTCTTACTCGGAAACTGCAGCCTAAGAGGATGACGTCAGCATGCCATGCATATTCATGAGGATGCGCTGACTCAGCTCTAAGGCTAACACGGAGCATGCACGAGTGCAGGGGGAGTGTCAGACTGCCGAGCAGTCCAAAAATCCATGCCCCTGCAAGTCCTTCAATCTGCAAATGTCAACTGAAATGAGCGAGTCCACTCAAATGTGTACATACCCAACACTACACTCCTCCACATTCTAAATCCCTGTACAATTCTAAAATGTAAAACTTTCCTTTTTTTTTTATTATTCCCGATATAACTGCCTGTATTTGTGCATGTTTGCACGGGTTTGCCCATTGCTTAGCTACAGGTAGCAGTTTAGACATCAAAGAGGATAATAAGAAACTTATATGCAAATTAAGCCAAATAGCAATAGTGCAGTGACAGAGACTTTGCACAAAGAGGAGGCATTCCCGGTTTGAGTCCCACCACTCCCCTTTCTATTTTCTGTAGGAAACCGGTATAGAAAAATAATTCCTGACATTTATCTTTTAAATTTTAGTAAAAAGCATTGAAATGGTCTATGTAGTAGTGAACGATATTTTATATATATATATATATAAATAAATATATATATATATATATATATATATATATATATATATATATAAGAAGGTGAACTGGTTATGCATACTGATGAATGCATAAGTAACATATCTTAAGCAATGTGAAGCACTGCTAAGCAAAGTTTACCACTATTAATCACATTTAAGTATAAATGCTCATAGCTTAGCACTGCTTTAACTAGTGCAATGGCTTTGCGTGGAGCTGCGCATCGCGCCAACTAGCGCAAACAAAACATGTTTGCACATAGCTGCGCACTTCGCTAACAAGCGCAACATCGGGCAAATTTGGGCAACATCGAGCAACATTGAGCAATGTAGAGCAACGTTGAGCAACATTGGGCAAAGTTGAGCAAAGTCGGCTAAACACAGCCACACTCCCTAGCCAGTCTGGCCAGTAGTAAAATAAAAGGCAATGACAGGCATCAAACACAGGATACTGTGCACCATAATCACAGTACTGAACCACTAAGCCATGACAGCTTTTGATATTCATCTACTGTCAACACACATATACATACTAATGAAAGTTTACCGAGTGCTAAGCAGGTGTGCTTTCAGCTGAGAATTTTCAAAATCGGCCAAACACAAATAAGTGCGGGAAATGAGGCATATTTAAGCTCCATAGGTGGGAATACTTGCCATAACTGGTTGTAGCTCCCATCTGCAGGCAGCATGGCTGGTGTTGGAGAGGGCTCTCGCTTCCGAGCACAACAGTGGGGCATTGAGGAGCCAAAAGTGATGGTTTGGCTCCTCGTCCATAATCATGATGCCAGAATCCTGCAGGGCCAGTTCCAGGGCACTGAATACAAAGCGGAAGTGTGGAACAATCTCGCACATGATCTCACCAGTGCCACAGGCGTCCCTCTGACTGGTGAGCAGGTCAGACACCACTACTCAGACCTGAAGAGACGCAAGGAGGACCGACTGAACCAGTGGATACAGGAGGCCCGTGGGATGTAAAATGCCCCACTACTGAGTAGGTAGCCATGGAATGAATTATGTAAGAATTGCTATTGTAGTCTATATTATGGATAGGTATGTCTCAATATCACTTCATTTACTTCATAGCTGCAGGTGTCCATGCTGCGAATCAGCAAGCCTATGCAGATAGGCTGCTAAGACTGCGCCACCAGGCAGGTTTGTAATTATTCTGCATGTATTGTTATATAAAATAAGTGAAAGAGCCTGAAAAAAAGTGTTGTAGCACAATAATAAAGGTATAATACGTCTTGAATAACATCTCTGCATGTACTGTTATATAAAATAAGTGAGAGAGCCTGAAAAAGAGTGTTGTAACCCATTAATAAAGGTATAATACGTCTTGAATGAGTCTTCTGCATTCATTGATATATCAAATAAATGAGAGAGCTTCTAGGAAAGTGTGTAATGTAATTAATAAAGGTATAATTCCTGGAGTGTGTCCATGTCACTTTCTTCAAAATATTGTTGTACTCTTGCATTATAGAAATAGTACTGTTGTATTAAGTGCTGTCAGCCCACACTTGGGTAGGCCCATAGAAAGTGGATGAAGGGAGTGCCAGTAGCTGTTAAGCACATATACAGTCCTCAACTGTTATTTCATGGCTGGCATATATAGGTAAATCTGGCACATGAGTAGCTTGTTATTGTGTTCCCCAGAAATGTCAGTGTGCTGCTAGAAATGTAGGGGACTGTTAAAATATAACTGATAATGTCACTCGAACACATCCAGATATGTAGATATATAAATATAAATAAAATATATAAATACGTAGCAGTAACATCTGCATCCTGGACAGTTTGTATGTTAGATACAGGTCAGGTATAAAAGGAACTAACAAAACCCATTTCACAAGTTAACGGACATTGCCTAGTGTAATAAGACATGTAGGGGATGTATACCTGCAGTCAATAGGAATGTAGTGTAAACTATAAGTACATATAAGTTGTTAATGGAGGTATATTTTTACACCCTACTGTATGTGCATAAACAATGCAATTTCACACCTCAATGGGTATGTCTAATCTCAAAACATTTGTTGGGACATATGTCCTATTGGTTTATAAATATCTGCATTTACTTTGATGCATGTGCCCTGTTCAAATACCACAATCTTGGTGGCCTGTTGCCACCAATCAATCCTGCATGCTGTTGGAATGTCCACTGTTGTTCTATATATGCGTGTGTTATGCTTGCTGTTCAACTGTTGGAACTCTGGTGTGTTGGGTTAATGGGAATATTACTGCATGCTGTTACAACTAATTTGGAATGCTGTTAGCTGTTAACAACTCATATTGTCATTAAATCCTCCTAAACATAGAACGTATGGGAAGGCCGGTCCCAGCGGACCCACCTGTCCCACCTCAGGTGGCAATGGCACCTGGCACCAGTAAGTCCGGTGCCCAGCCAGGGACCACCTCCTCTGTTGGCCCTGTGCCACCTTCGGGTGGAAGCACTGCAGGGGATGGGGCTCACCCCCCCTGCAAATGTGGCTGGAGGAGGGCCACCTATCACCCTCCAAATGGTCCGGGCTGTGGTGCATAGGGAGATCGAGCATTCAGTCGCTGATCCTCTACGCCAGCTTGAGGCACGTGTGGCGCGACTCATGGGTGAGCCTGCCCCTCCTATGCAGCCCCCAGCACAGCCACCCTCTGGGCTGTGAAGGTGCAGTGGTGACTGCCCATGGGTGGGGATCTCAGTTCCACTGTTGCCATCTGTGGGCTCATGGGCTTACGATTTCCAAACATTCTTCCCTGTCAATGTTGTTCACCCACCACATGTCATATTCCGCCCCTGTATGTGTCTTGTTTATCTTGTCTGTTTACCTCCCCAACCTACCTCCCCAAATATACCTACTTCTCCTACCCCACATTCCACTCTCACCTGAAAAAAAAAGGGCAATCTTCTCCCAAAAAAAAATTACGCCCCATACATAGCTGCCCATTTTGCACACATGTCCGATGGACGCATAAACTGATATTTAATTGGCAGTACAACATACTTTGTTGTCCTCACCCCTCTCTCAGGGGTGGAAGGTTTCAAATTTCCCTCCAAATTACTAGCATATGCACAGCTGTTGCTGTTAAAGAAATGGGCAGCTATGGGCCTTCCCTACACCCATCCTGCACATCCTGAGCTGTTTTCCCTACTGTCTTTCCCTCTTTGCGCCCCTTTTTCACCACTTTCCTATTTTCTTTTCTTTCAAAGAAATGAGCGCGGAGGTTAGTGGGAGTAAGCACTTTTAAGCAGTAGTTAGCAGGTTTGCACAAGTTTGCACTTGTGTGTGCTTAGCTAAGTATTGTTAAGCTTCACGCAAACCTGCACAAACCCACTTACAACTGCTTAAAAGTGCCTTAGTCACCCTGTATGTGAGGGCCCTTGTTCTGCTCAGCAGCAAAATAAAACACCACTGTCAGTCTCAAACCCTGGACCTTGGGCACACTAAACTGCATGAAGTACCACTAAGCCACAGTAGATATACAGCAGGTTGTTGCTGAAATATATATATCATGCATCAGAATGAGTGAATGCAAAGGAAAGATAGGAATGCCATAACACAAAACCTGTTCTGTGGAACTTTACCAGCAGTTGTTGTGGAATTGCATTACATGACTGTGATAACAGAACCAGACATTCTAGCAGTAAATAATGTTACAGCAGCACTTTACAACCCCCGCACAGTATCATAGCAGGACAATCCCCACCCAAACGTACAAAATACCTGTGTGTTCAGGGTCCAACAAGGATGTAGGTAGGCATACTCAGTACTGGAATTGTCCAGTTTTCATGAGCATTCTGTGCTAATGTCAACAATAAAAAAGCATCAACTGTGCAGAAGTGAGTACATTAATATTCACAGTATAGCAATTCACAAACAGTTCATGTGCCAAATGAATACATCTCAATAACTATGTATGTATGGCAGCTAAATATATAAGTAGAAAAGAAACTACATACTCCCATGTATCTTGTGTTAGCATTTGTAGGGGTGAGTACAATTCTACACTGACAACTGTGTACTTGAAGTGGCAACATTCAGGTCTGAGTACAGCATCCAAATCACTGTCTACACCCCTAGCTTCAGATATAAGAAATATACCAACCTTCTGACCTACACAACGGTGTCCACAGCAAACAAGCATGGGCCCCACTTTGGAAAACTGAAAGGGCTACGCCTACCTGACCTAGCAGTTTATAGCATTGGGTTGCTATGACAATGTGTACTGCAATTGCCACAAAGCAGGCTGCATGCAATTACCAAATGGTGGCCACCAATTGGTGCAGAGACCATCACATGCACATGTGCAGATACCTATAAAAGCAGGCTGTACTTGCTGTCCACACATGCAATCATTTCATTGCAGCTATGGAGAGAGAGAGAGAGAGAGAGAGAGAGAGAGAGAGTGAGAGAGAGAAAGAGAGAGATTCACAGACAGACACACAGACACCATCTACAACAAGAGCAACAGCAACAGCAACAGAAAAAAAAAGATATTAAAAAAATATATATATATTAAAAAATATATATATATATATATTAAAAGAAATATATATTAAAAATATATCTATATATATACAAAACACACAGAACTGACAAATACAAACACATACAAAGGAAAGGTATGTAACAGATATGTATTTACTGGCATATAGTAGATGTTTTTGAAGAGTACTCTACATACTTTGAATCATGCATATGTAGCAGCAGTACATATCTATGCACAGATGCCCTCCATAACTAGTGCCATGGAGAAATCAGTGTGTAGCTGTGTGCAGTGGGATATGACTGTGACATATGTAGTTCAGCATTAAATGTCAAACATCTGATCCATGTTATCTGTGTTCTATACAGTAGTGTGTACAATGTCTGTTTGGGGGAGTAGCGCATACAGTTATATAAATATGGATGTGACAGAGTAACAAATGCATGATAGTCATATTAACGTGTAGCTTAGCATTGGCAACAGCTGTACCAGGCTAGTATGCTAATCTAGCATTTGCAACTATATATACACCCTCTAATATTACTGTGTGCTCACATGTAACACCTGTTCATGTTGCAGCAAGGCCCAACAGGTCAGCCGTGAGGTCCACAGACTTACAACAG